>NC_056729.1:1805713940-1805881440 GCF_019279795.1 Protopterus annectens | reverse complement strand
ATTCACAATGTAGTTTGATGTCTGACTGTGGTATGGGACATGTCTCAGTCTGGCCCTACAAACATATAGACTGATAGGGTATCAGAAACTGGAGCAGCATGTCAGATAGAACAGGACCAAGAACACTGACATCTACCCCAGTCTGTACATAGGCCAAATAACATGATCACAATACACTGCTACATAATATAGACACTCTGTCAACATTCACCATAAAGTACACAGACCTCACTACTGTACAGACTACCACAGAATATCCAGGTTTTGTCCACAACTATTAGGCCTCCTTTACATTACATGTCTGGCAGTCTGATGTATCACAGGCTTGATATCAAGAATTATGTCATTAAATAATGGTATAATATACATATCCACCTCTTATTGCATGACATATGAACAAAGGGTGACAGACTTGAGGGACAGATGCACAAACACAGGGCCAATATTGACATGCTGCAGTTATAAACAGAGGACATTGCTGGTGTAACAGGGTTTGTTGTGATATATATCTTCTGAGGGATATAAAGTCAGTAACATACATGGTTGTCAGCATTTCCTGACTACAATAATCATGGTATGCTACTGTATTTATGAAGACAGAAAATGTGTGAGTAACACACCAAATCTCAGGCTCCAAACTCTGGCCAGTCTGCAGATAGCCCTACAGGTGAAAGTTTTCTCAACCATATAACACTGTCACGCCAGACTTTAAATCATGCAGAACAGCCATATCAGCACAAACCCTGTTAAACCAACATTACTTCAAATGTAGAACAGCAATACTTACATTCTGTCCCCATGTCTGGAACACCCCCCCTCCAGTTTTTTGGCCTGTCTCCACAGTGTTTGTTGTAACAGGTATTTCCAACTACCCTCTGTGATGCTGTTTGTTACACACCAACATGAAGTCCTGCTCACAGTGAGGGAGAAAGGCCAACACCCATTTGCACTGCTTACTTATAGGGGTGTGTTTCCATGCAATTCTCTATTGGAATGATACCATAGGTGTTCCACATGCAATTAGCAAGTGGAGGACTCCAATGCATGCACAGGCCATCAGCTGATCATGAGCATTACCCACCAAAGTCAAGCTGCTGCCTATAGGTTCATAGGTTCATAGGTTCATACTAGGCTATCTGCCCTATGGCATTTATAAGCCTAGCCAGAGTTGTGTGGCTTTCACCACCCCTTAGGTTGAAGAATACTATACCCATTAGTTTGCCGTGCCTCTGTCCAGCAGTGATACAGAGATGATCCCCGGGGTAAACCTACGATCTCCCATCCACTGGTCAAGATTCCTCTTGAACAGAGCCAGCGAGGTGCTCTGTCTCACATGGACCAGGATTCTGTTCGACCAGATGGATTTTTCCACATCTACCATAGAGGGGGTGAGAGAGAGACAGAGGGAAAGAAAGACAGGAAGACAGAAAAAGCCAAGCATGTTTGTGTATAATCTGTGGGTAGAGAGAGGTCTGTGGGTATTATAATGGTTGCCTGTATGTGAATGTATGGCTGTGTATTGTGTACAACAACCTCTACCGTGTTTGACAACTGTTGGCCTTGTATTGCCACATTGGGACATATGGGTCCTCCATATAAAAATGTAGCAAAACCCACACTGCAGTGGATCCTGTTATTTACACAATCACCCCAACACCCACCCAAGATACTGATGACACATCACACACACCTGCCAGTACTGTTTCAAACCCCTACCTAACTGCATGTGCCACAGCGATTATATGTTAGAGGGCTGCCCAAAGGCATATTTGAAGGTGGCTGACATCAGCTGCAGTGCTAAAGGAGGAGTGAGGGAAGGGCAGTAAGTGTGTGTGAATGACCACAAAAGCAGGTGTCAAAGATTCACACACTCTCGCATGCATTTTCACAGTTGCCAGGACCAGGATTAGAACTCCTACCTAACTAGTTTGTTACAGTATGGTATTACACAGTTATCGCAAGTGCCATGGAGCTTATAGGACTGAGACTTGGCCAAAGGGTTATTTCAAGGTGACTGACATCAGTAGGAGTGATAACATAGGCAATGGGAACTGCAGTGTGTATGAATGAGCCATGAATCAATCCTCTGGAAACACACACGCAGTCACACACAACTTTACATTTGATAGAACTGAGTGTACAAATGCTACATCAATACTTTTTTTTACTATTGTGTTACACAGTTATCAGAAGCACTGCAGACACTATAAGGCTGAGGGCTAGCAAAGGGAATGTCTAAAGTGCTTGACATGTACACATCATGTAATATCGGCCAACTGGATGTGTAGTGGGTGGGACAGGCCTTATAATGGACTTTTATCTATCACTGCAAGAAAAACCAATACCGCCAGGTAAAGCACTCTCATCAAGAGTCCAATGAATTAAAAAGAAAACGATGAGTGCACCATGTGCTGCAGGATTAAGTTCCAATAAAATTTCAACGAAGGCTTCCTAGTAGAACCAATAGTTCACATTTATTGTTGAAAACAAACAAACAAACACAAGAACTGCAGTGAAATGAGCGCTTTCGCGTTGCACATCAATGCTTCATCAGATATAAATGCAGTAAAAACCACCCCACCCTAAATACTAAAAACTTCATGACATCACAGCATTCATTAAGACAATCAGCCAAATAGTACAAGGCATTAAAACACAACATAAAATTAAAATTAAAAATAAAATTAATGCTTGAGGGATCTAGATGTTAAAAAAGGCTTAATGGAGAACCTATCATTAAGCCCAAACCTGTGGGCTTGTAATTTCATTATCCATTTGCCCTCTCTTTCCTCTGTTCTGTTTCTAAAATTACCCAACCTGTTGTCTTTAATAACCAACTCTAAGACTTGAAATTTAAAATTATGTGTGCTGCCTAACTCCACTATATGTTTCGCCAGGGCGTTCATGGTGTTGCCTTTTGTGATAGCATAAATATGCTCTCTAACACGCTCTCGTAGCGACCTAGTCGTCATGCCCACATAAAATGTCTGGCACAATTGACACTCAGCTACATATATTAAATTCACAGATATACAAGTGGCATAATGTTTAAACAAATATCTCTTATTAGTAACCGGATGTATAAAGCTGTCAGAATTGGAAATGTATTTGCACTGGTTACAAGTATGACAGGCAAAAGTGCCTGTTTTATGAGTCAATTTTGTATTGGGATGACTCCTGTCATAACATAATAACCTATTGAGTGAAGACATATTCCTATAAGCCACTCTAGGTCTTGCATCAACCAACGATCTAATTCTGTCATCAATCATTAAGATGCCCCAATGTTTATTAAGGACATCCAAGATGTAGTTATTCCTGTTAGTATATGGAATAACAATCCTATTAACATTATCACTGTTTCTGCATTTGAATTGTTGTAGATAACCACTTGATCTATTGATCAAAGGGGCTCCCTCTTGTGATCTACGACGATCACCCATAGAAATAGCATCATACATGCTTTTTCTCATAGCCCCTGGATAAAAAGTTCTTAGCTAAGTTCTCTTTATGTTTGTGATACGCTGCTGGTTGTGATGTTAACTTAGAGACTCTGACCGTTTGATTGGTAATAATGTTCCTATGTATATGCTTAGGATGCATACTTTCCCGATGTAGTAAATTGTTTCTCCAACAGGCCTTCCTATAGAGTTCAGTATCAAAGCCATAAGGACCCTTAATGACCTTGACATCAAGAAAATCAATGTTATCAAGGGAGTATGTACATTCAAAGCTGAGAAAGTCAGTAGTATTATTAAGATATGACACAAAGGCCAAAAGCTGTTCAACAGTTCCTCTCCACAGGAGAAACACATCATCTACAAACCTGTTGTAAAATTTTAAGTGATCAATGTATTCAGAGTCTTTGTTCAAGACAAATAAACTCTCCCAGTGTGCCAACACCAAGTTGGCATATGCGTTGGCACACGGGGTTCCCATTGCCACACCTTTAGTTTGTAAAAAGTATTTATCTTTGTAGCAAAGGACATTGTTATCTAAGACAATCTCCAGAAGTGACATGTATCTATGAATCATATGATCAGTTAATTTATTGTTTACTAACATAGCTCTGACAAAATCCATACCCATTGCATTAGGAATAGATGTGAAAAGAGACTTCACGTCTAAAGTGACTAACAAGTCATCCCTATTAAAGGAAGATGAACGGCTAAATGTTGCCAAATTGTCAAGAAAGTTAGTGGTATCCCTTAGAACATGTTGTACCTCAGCAAGAACAGGTTTTAGTACCTTGTCAAGATAAATAGATGATGGTTCAGTCAACCAGCCACGACTAGATACTATGGGTCGCATGGGTGGATCCAATTCATTTTTGTGAAATTTGGGTAAGCCCCTGAATGAGGGAACCAGGGGGTTATCAATCACAAAATAGGTATATAAATCCCTGTCAATGATGTCTGTCAGCATCAAATCATATAGGCTAGCATGCACACCTTTAATCAAGTCATTAAGATTATAATTAGATATAGGTAAGTATGTTTCATCATCAGAAAGCATAGTCTCCATTTTGCTGGAGAAATGGGAGTTGTCCATGACGACAACAGCGCCGCCTTTGTCGGCTTGTCTAATGACAATAGCTTCATTATTTCTTAAATTGTCAAGGGCTTTTTTCTCATTAATTGTTAAGTTAAAGAAATGACATTTAGCATTCTTGTTGTTATATAACTCAAATAAATCCCTTTCAACTGCCTGCTCAAAAGCATCTAACAATGGATGCTGCTGAGGAATAAATGCAGATGGTTTCTTAAATAATGTGAAGTTATTGTTAACAGAGCCCTCATCTTGCCCATAGAGCATCTTCAAGGCTATGTTTCTAGTAAACAATTTGACATCGACAATGATGTCAGTAATTTTGTTACAGCTGGATGGGATGAAACCCAGCCCTTTGTTCAGAACAGACAACTCATTAACATCTAAAATATAATTTGATATATTAACCACTAAACTATCAGTTGTTTCAAAATCATTAAACAAATCAATCAAGTCTTTTATCTATCACTGTCTGTCTCTCTCTTCCCCACATCTCTGTGTGTGTATGTTTGACATATTATAGTGTGTTGGCCTTGGATATGTATGAGTATTCCTATACAGTGTGTGTGAAGCATAAATGGTGTACAATTTGGTGTGTGTGCACAGACATCTTCAATTGACAGATATGTATAGTCCACTGTGTTGTCAGACATGGGCTTTATTTCTCAAAGTGTAGGAGCATGCCCAGTATGACCTTCTTTATTGATTGTGTGAATCCATTCCAGGTAAGCTTGTACTCCAGTCCAGGTTTGGTGTTCTTAACCTACACATACCAACCTGTTTCTGTAGGATATCTGTAGATAGGTTGACAATATGGAGTCACAATGGGTGACAGATAGAGGAATACTGTAACTATTGCTGTTTGTGCTGCTCGTGTTACATAGATGGTGTTAGCAGAGATATTCAGACATATGTACTATTTTACACTGTGATGTATTATGTCATCGACTACTGATATACAGTTATTTACTGGGAAATTCAAGATGAATGAAGCTGAGTCCAGTATTGTGGTCAACAGCAAACACATTCTTGCACACTCCTGCCATTGTGGAGGGGTAGCTACAGACACTTGCTGATGGGTCTGTGTAAATGGTCCAGCACCTTGGTAGTATGGTGGCTGAGATCCCCTTGTACATATATCGACTTAACAGAATGGCCATATCCTGCTGTGGCCATACCTCTCAGCTGTACAAATGTACCCAGGTTACCCAGAGGCAGGGCTCATATATCTAGTCAGTTCCCCTTCACATTGTGGTTTATAGGTTATAGGTTCATAGGTTCATACTAGGCTATCTGCCCGAGGGCATTTATAAGCCTAGCCCATAGTTTTGTGGCTTACCCCACCCCTTTAGTTTGGAGAAACTATGCCCATTATTTTGCTGTGCCTCTGTCAAGCAGTGACACTGTGGTAACCCCTGGGGTGTATCTGCGATCTCCCATCCATTGGTCAAGATTCCTCTTGAACAGGGCCAGCGAGGTGCTCTGCCTCACATAAACCGGGATTTTGTTCCACAGCATAGGGAGTCTTTGGGTGATGAATCTATCCCTCCAGCACGTCCTATTAATAACCGTGTCGAGGTTTAAGTCTCCCGCCCTTGTGGCTCTGAGGGATCTAGATTTTTTTGAGATGAAGCATGTTCATCAAATCTGGGTTTGACATGGCCTTGTATGTCAGGCATAGGTCACCTCTGAGCAAGCGGTAAGCAACTGAATATAACTGGAGTTTATGAGCAGGTTTGTAGCCACCCATTACTGGGTTAGTAGGCAGGGGTAGTATAGGCACACATCAGAGTTTCAGACTTCACACACTCCATGACATCCATGCATCTACACCCCCACAATCTGTTATTATATCCTTGTCCTAACATTATGCGAGCAATATCTGGGAAGTATCCCTATAGTTGGTCCTTCATCCCAGCAGTATGTATGGATTGGCCCCCAATTCATGCAGTAGGACATGGGGGGCATGCTACTGGGATTTGTCAATATGGTCTTGCATTTTTGATCTGTTGACTGTGTTAGTTTGTTATTTGGGACCCCATGAGTTACCATACATTGGCAGTATGGATGAGGCACAGGCCTTTGACAGAAGACAGTAGGCCATTTGGTAGTGCTGCATGCCATCTGTAGCAGGCCAGTGCATTCTGTCACTCCTACATTCCCAGGCTGTGAGACAGTGGGTTCCCCTGGGGTGACAGGGTAACTGTTTGAGGTATTAATGGCAATAGTTCCTGCACATATTGACCAATTGGTCCAGATGCATGCATGGAGTTGCTTACAGCTAGGGACACACCTGCATAAGACACCTCTTCAGCATGCTGCATTCTGTGGGTATTCCCATACAGAAGTGAGGTCATATTGTACTCATTCCCAACAGCAAGGATATGACCTGTGATAAACATGTGTCTGATGGTGGGGTGAGCTGAGTGCATGTGTGATATGGAAGCTACTTGCAGCTGACTCACAGATATACATGGGACATTCCTCTTATGCTGCCTTGTGCAGGGACATAGGCAGTCTCTCATTACTTCATAAATGTGCCTTTTGTGGTCTGCCAGTGATTGTGCAGACTACATCAGTATTCCATACTACACAGACACCTAATGTGCTGCTAACCTGTTGTGTGCAGGTGACAGTTACATTTTATGCACTCTGTCTAGGGTTCTTCCACCTGTGTACTGTGTGTATGTATGGGTCCATGTTCATGGCATGTCCATCTTTCAGACAGTGACAGATATTGACATCGGACAGTAAGTATGGACAACTGCTGACATGGGTATTGCTGAGAAGCATTGTGGTTGGCACTGCAGTTGTTGGAACATGGCCTTGTCATCCACAGTACTGCCCACAGGCCACCAACACACAGCCCTCCATGCCTGCAAGCTGACCCCTTTCACACAATATTGAACACATGACAACCTAACACATGGACCCCTGCATATTGTACACATGCAACAATCTATCCTGTAGATTGGGCCAGCTCGGGTATTCTGTTCTCCACTGTTATTACACCTCACACTCACATGTTACTGCATTTCCACATGGGAGTGGGGCACACCTGACAACTTTAAACATTTACTATGATTGTACTGGTATTTCAGGTACTCTGTTGGCTTCCATTTAATTTTGTATTCTGGCCTATCATGCAGACTGGAGGCATATTAGTAGTGTACAGATCTTAGGTTGTATTGCCCTACATTTCAGTTTCAAACTTCTTATCCTTCAGTACTGACATACAACTGCCAGACCTGTTGTAGTCTGCCTGTGTAGGTCTGGAGAGTGGCTGTTAACCATTGCCATCAATTGGAAGCCTTAGACCAGCCTCTCTTTATGGTCATCTACACCTGTCCTGCTTGCTGAGGCTGGTGGTGGGTATGTGAGCTGCACTGACAAGCATGTGTGTGTGTCCTATAGACACACATTTGGGCCATGACATGTACTGTAGTGGGATTTCTCTCCTTGTCTAGCACTGCCTAGTATGTTGATAGCAGTATTTGTTATGGATTTCATGCTACCCATATAGGTGTCCATTATCTGCTGCCATCCCATTCAGCCACCTGATTCCCTTGCATGCTCACATCCATACCATAGATACAAATATGAGAACATAGTACTCCATTCAGCAATTGGTAGGAAGACTGACTTACCTTGTGTCTGTGCCAGTATTGAGGATGGTGCTAGAGGGCTGACTATGTTGGATGCACATAGTACACTCCTTATACATGGTAAAGCACAGGTAGTGTCATGTTTGGCATCCCTTTTACTGTATGTGCGAGTCAGAGAGAGATTTCATTCCCTGGGTCCCTACTGTGTCAGTGTGTGCACTATGCATTGTCTCTTTACCAAGACCTGAGCATACTAGGCATGCCTCCTTCTGCCTACATGGGCAGGCTCAGGTAGTTCCTCCTCTGAGTCACTCTGTGCCTGTGATGGTCTTGGCAATGGTGGGGGCTGTGTGGCCTTGCCCCGTGTTGTTCCTGCTCCAGCTGTTTCTGCAGGATCATATTGTGTAGCATGCACATACTATGAACATTTGTGTACATGTAGCTGGAGAGTACTGCAAGGCTCCACTGGATATGTCCAGGCAGTGGAACCGTGACTTCAGCATCCCAAACACGCACTCTATTATGATTCTGGTTTGTGCGTGTGCCTCATTATGGTGTTCTTGTTCAGGTGTGTGTGCATTTCTGATGGGTGTCATTACCCACGGCTCCAGTGCATAACCAACATCTGCCACTAGGTGGCCATATGGGATGTCCCCAATGGCAAACGACTGGTACAACTGTGTCATATTCCAGATGTGGGAGTTGTGATAGCTTCCAGGGCTGCCAGCACACACATTCAAGATAATGCCCTGGGCATCTCACATGACCTGGCAGTTAGTGGAGGGGAAGCCCATGTGGTTTATGTAGACCATACCCCGTTCACCAGGTGGTGCTTTGATGTGTATGTGCATGCAGTCTATAGCACCCACTACCTCAGGGTATTCTTCTATTTGTTGGAAGAGACACATATTGCTGGTCAATGCCTCACAGGTGTTGTGGAAATATATGTGCTAACTGGCATGTGCTGACATGGCATCCAAGAACTGGTGGAGTACCCTGGATGCTGATGCCTGTGAGATCCCCATGATATCCCCAGTTGGCCTTTGGAAGGTACCTGTGACTAGTATTCTTAAGCCTACACATATCTTGGTATCCACTGGGATGGGTTCCCCTCTGTTGGTTCTGTGTGTGAGGCGTGGCCAGCACAGCTCAACAATTTGCTGTAGAATGTCCCTGTCCACCCTATAGCACTCCTCTATCTCCAGCTCATGTAGCCCCTGGTAGGTTACCTTGGGTCTGTACACTCTTCTCCTTCTCCTCACTATGGGTTAGTCGTCAGCATTCACATCATCACCACCCTCAACCTCTTCCACATATTGATGTATGAGAGCAACAGCAGCCCCTAACATTTTGTTAGTTTTGTCAGGTAAGATTTCACCGTCTGTGTACACCGGTGGTGTAGAGTTTGTGGGAAAGACCACACTGGAAGATGTTTGCATAGTTTATAGTACTGTGCCAGGCCGTTCCATGTTTAATTGGCTGATTCTGATACACTTCACCTACCAGTTATGCTAGGTCTCCTTGATTGCCTTCCTACTGCTGTTTCCCCAAAAAACAGTCTGAAAGGTGTTTGCATAGTTTATAGTAGTGTGCTGGGCTGCTGCATGTGTATTTTGCTGATTCTGATACATTCCACCTGCCTGCTATGCTAGTTCTCCTTGATTGCCTTCCTACTGCTGTTTTCCCCTTCCCATTGGCTTCCTGTTTAAGCCCAGACGCGCACCACACATACCCAGTACTCATATGTGTACAGAGCTGCTATTTCCTGGTTTTTTTTTTTTTGTTTAAAACCCAGTACGCGGTGTGCACACCTGTTTAGGCTATGTAAACAGTATTCAGGAAAATCTGACACACCCCTTTCCTTAACTCTGTTTAGCTAAGGGCAACCATGAGCCACAGAGCTCCAATGAGCTTACAGCAAGCAAGACACACCCTCTTATGAAGTCATTCAGCTCTTAGACTTGCATTGTGGTATTGCTGCACCTACATGGATGGGTTCAAAGTAACACTCAAATGAAATCTGATTCGGTATCAGTCCCCTCATTTGCATAAAACAGAATGCTAATTCATTGTTACCGCACTCACACTCAGCCTTCCCCATTAGCGACCACTACTTCTTGGTATTGCTGTTTTATGCATGCCATTGATTATCATGGCACAATGCTGATTTGGGTTTAAAAGCTTATTTTCCACTTTTTTTCTTATTTTCAGCCCAGTCCCATTTGCGCATCACTGCCCTAGGCTTAAAAGACCGAAATCAGACAAAAAAGAAGAGCATGTTAATGTTGATAATGTTGGTATGCTATAGTATGTTTATCAGGTTAAGAAGAGAAATAAGGATTCTAAGTATAAATTAAAACATCGTGGAGATTCGGGACATCCTTGTCTAATTCCATTTTTGATTCTTATGTGGACAGAGAAATGCAGTACTTATTTAAAACTATTTGTGTAGAAGGGTTCAAGTAAAGTACGTTAACATTACCCAGGATTCATCAAGCTCTGCATGGTGTGCAGGAATAGTGCAAGAGCTGCTGCACCCAATATGGCCGCTGAGCGATCCAGGAACGAGTTCCTGGCATGTGCATGAGCGCTCCTACTCTATTCCTGCACAGACACCACTGCTATATACTAATTACCCCATTTGCAGGTGAAAACCATGCAAATGAGGTGAATTAGTGATCCAGGAAGCAGGCAGGCGTCTGTGCAGGAATATTGTAACCTGCAGAAATGTATTTAGTTACTAACTGAATACATTTCTGCAAATTACAAAATGGAGGCATGACAGCTCCAAAGAAAGCATGCATTCAATCGAGTCGGCATGCCAGTGGCTAAATATATGGCCATTGGTATGATAAATAGCTGCACAACTTTTGCAGATGACTGTAATATTTATTTATCATGTCCCCACTCTGACATGCCTAAAATTGTTAAATCTTTTTCAAATTGTGTCCATATTTTCTAATTATAAACTTAATTTACAAAAATATGTTGTTAAATCTTTTCAAAGTGTGTCCATATTTTGTAATTATAAACAATTTACAAACAAAAAAAAATGTTCTTTTCTCCGTATATCAACATCATCACTCTTTAGCTATAGCTGACTTAGATGGGCTAAGTGTTCACCAAGCTCTCGCGTATTTGAGGATATCATTTTCTCAGAATTGTAATTCTAACTATCCAGATAATATTTCTAAATGCTGGTCAAAAATACTCATAGATTTTAAAAATATGGAGTTTTATGTACTTTTTAAAATTCTTTTTATCTAAAGTTGCAATAGTTAAAATGAACATTTATTCTACTGTTTGTGTACTATTTACAAAATCCCCCAAAAAACTATTCAAATATTACATCTTCACTAATAAAATTAATTTGGTTCTCTAAAATCATAAGGATTTCATTCTTATGGACTTGTATCTCCTACAAATTGGGGCAGCATGAGTTTTCCAGATATATATTCATATTATTTAATTATAAATTCAACTAGATTATTAAAATTCTTTAACTTTAACCCCATATCTGGAAAATGGGGTTAATCTTGGTTTTATATCTGGTTTAAGTATAATATTACCTACAGTGGTAGCCATTTATATGTCTCCTTTCTTAAAATGAAAAATATCAAAACATTGAAAATTCAATTTCTGTATGTATGTGATTTTGTTACTGAAAATTTTGTTATTTCAAAAAAATTCAGCTAAAACACCAAATAATAATTTTATCTATTTTCACCAAAACCCTAATATTTTAATAGATAAAATTATTGATTTATCAACTTTTCCATTACTGAACAATAGACTGGTTTCAGGACCTTTTATCATAGGATGGTGTTTTAGCTGCTCAACTGAGAGCGAACCTGTGTTCACCAAGTGGCTACCTACCTGTTTTAAATCAAATCTGTTATACTCTATCAAAGCAATTTAACTATGACAAAGATCTCGACCATAAAACATTTTTTTGTTAAAACATATACTTATTTCTTACATCTGAGAAACCTATTTCTTTCAACTACAAACTGATTAAAATGTTCAGGTTCAAAAATTCATATTTGTATGCATCCAGATGGTCTAAATATGCCCAACAGCCTGCATGTGATGAAATTAAAAGACAAATTCTGAAATTAAATATTAGATGTATCCTTTTTAAAAAAATTACTATACACTATTCAGATTGTTTTTAATGCTTATCTTGCACCATCTAAAAGTCTTCTTTCTATCCATCTTTTTTAACATGCAATATTTTTGGGGAATGTAAATATAGTGGTAAATATCTTTGTCTATAGTGTGCAGGGTCCTGGGTTTGAGCCTTGCAGAGGCTGTTTATTTTTGGGGTTGGGAGGGTGGCCCAATGGTTAAAGTGTTTGCCTTACAAACACAAGGTACAGGGTTTGAATCTCACAGGGGATAACTGGCTAAGCTTAAAATGGCTCACAAGGGCAGTTAGCATAGTATGAACCTATAAACCTATTAAGCTACTGTGGAAGAAACTGAAAAATAACATTAAAATTATTTTCTGGTTTTAAAAAAATATTACTTGGGAACTTTCGGTTCTACATCCCCCCTCAAAATGCATGAGTTGAGATCACTTATTATTATTTTCATGTTTATTAAAGTGTATTAGTTATGTTCTGTAGCATATATAAGTTACAAACACTTTTAGCTGGGTATAACATCCTTATCATATTCAGTGCTAATTAGCACATTTTGTAGCAAAAAGTGTGTTGTTTTTGTATTTTAGTTTGCCAATAAGAATCTTCTTCTTCTCCTTTCGGCTATTCCCATTAGTGGTCACCACAGCTGACCAATGGTCTGCAGAATGATTGGCAGTGGATTTTTACAGTGTTGAGTTGCCAGTCCAGCTCCCAACCTTCCACAGAAGGCACACACATGCACGCACGTACTCACACCTAGGGCCAATTTAGAGTATCCAATCCACAAGCAGCATGTATTTGGGATGTGGGAAGAAACCGGAGCACCCAGAGGAAACCCACGCAACCACAGGGAGGACATGCAGACTTTGCACAGAAGGCACCCCAGCTGAGAATTAAACTGGAGAACCTCTTTCTGTGAAGCAGCAGTGCTAACATCTGCACTACCATGGCCACCAGTTTGTCAGCAAAAATACCCCCTTTAAATTATTCTCGGATATGAAAATCTCTTTCATGACATTATGAAAGACTGATCCTACAATGCCACCCCACCTAAATTAATGCATAAACAACTATATTTCCATATTAAATGTATCAGTAGGATTTTCTTACTGACTAGAAAGAGAAGTAAATAACTAGGCTTTGCAGGTGGAACACCTTACCTTGAGATATAACAAGTGATGATATAGTGCTAAGGTTCATAGCTGTAGTCTAAGGCTAGTGACCTTTATAAGCCTAGCCATAAAACCCAAAAGTATTACATGAGTTATTGTGCCTGACCACAGTGTAAGTAAGAAGCTGTTCATCCAAAGATGTAAGCTATTTCTTTTGCCCATAATGCATAGCAGTTTATGTAAATTATAAGCCAATACCTGCAATTACATCATGCTGTGGGTGTGGTTATAGACAAAAACTATGTAAACAGTGAAACTAAGCAAGCAATAATGCCTGATAGGGTGTGTGCTATTGTGTAAATAATGCAAGCCTCTGGGTGTTCTGAGGACCGATGCTGCAGGGGGAGGGTCTTTACACCCCTGAACAGACATTATTTACACAGCAACATACACCCTGAAGTGAATTATTGCACTTGGAGAATGGGCTACCTGTTAAACTGTTTTGTATTTTTTTCTTACTGATTTTTTTTTTTTATTTGTGATGTACAATAATTCATCCACAAAATGTTTCAAACTTGTTCTGGTAAATGTAATTGTTGCTGGAGGAAGTATTTTATATCATAAATATAAATTATGTCTTTTTTAACAAACACACACACACACACACACACACACACACACACACACACACACACACACACACACACACACACACACACACACACAATAGTAGTAGATTATTTTGTACATTAAACTATTAAGTAGTGGTATATTGCACTTCAAAGTGATATGACTGTAACCTAAGTGTACAAATTCAAAGTAAAAGTTTTGATTTAGGATTGTTAAGGAGTTTTTTTGTAGTACTTTGTGATCAGCAATTAATTTAAATTTTTTGCCAAATAAGTACATATCTCAATGGTCACGGGCCTATAATGTTGTCAAGGCATCCTTCTCTGTTTGGAACAATAATGCCAGAGTTAAAGGTTTCCTACTTTTTGTAATGGTGCTATTTGACTGCCTGCTGCAGTCAGTACCGTGTCTGTCTCTCTCTTTCTAGCTCTCATTCTCTTTGACTGAAACATACACATGCAAATACACTGACACATATACGTACACATTCACATTTGCTTTTCTTTTTTATTTCCTTTTTTATCTTAATTTTACACTCACTAAATAGCAAAGTTTTATTTAGCAAGTCCAGTCACTGTTTAATGGACAATTTGCCCACTCTCTCAAAAAAAAAAAAAAAATCATAATTTGAATGTTTTGCAAAATCACCTGCAACATTAACATATATATAACTGGAAATTAAATTAATCATGAAACAATAGTGTTTCAAATCTTAACTATTACACTTTATTAGTTCATAGGTTCATAGAAGCTTAATAGGCTAACAGCTTAAGGGTCCTTACATGCCTAGTCAATATAGCCCAACTTTACCAAATATATGGTCCCTAGGTATAAGAGAATGGCATGGATTCGTACCTGAGCATTGAGTATCTTACAGATTGCCCCGCCTGTAAGGGATATAGGCAGTATCGCAGGTGTGAATTTGTGATTCCCCATCCATAGATCCAGTTTGCATTTAGAGAGCCAAGGGAGTGCTCTTCTTAATGTGACTAGGACGCCTGTTCCAAAGAAGGGGCAATCTCTGAGACACATATCTGTCTCTTCAGCATGTTTTGTTTGAGTCACTGACTAAGTTTAGATCCCTAGATCAGGTAACCCTTGTGCTGTTTGACTTGCGGATGTGTAGCAGCTCCATCAGGGCTGGAATTGTGAGTGCCTTGTAGGTCAGGCATAGGTCACCCCTCAATAGTTGGTAGAAGACAGAGTAAAGAGATAGGGATTTTAGTCAAATTGCATAGTTCATGTTTGCACCCTGTATTTTCTTTGTGAAGAACCTCTGAAGTCACTCCAGCTGCTGTAAGTGCCTAGTCAAGTACATGCCAAGTGGGCATTGCACTTGATTACTGGTCTAATGAGGGCTGAATATAGTGGGACTATAATTTCTTTGGATCTGGATGTCATAACTTTACTTATAAGTTGTGCCACATAGAAAGCCTTCCTTACCTAGCCCTGAGTAGCATTCTGCCATCACCAAGAATGATGCCGCAGTACAAGGACAAAATGATTGACTTCAACAATTGGCTAAGCTTCTGGTGCCATTCTAAAGGGATCCAGTATCTGTCTGCCTGGGATGACATGGTCGACAGACCACGATGCTTTGCCAGAGATGGCCTGCACCTGTCACCCCTAGGATTCCAGATACTGGCTAAGGTTCTTGCCGCCCCTATAGTGCCTTTTTTAGGCAAGGTTCAAATGACAAATTCACCTCTGTAACAGGAACAGGCAAGCAAAAACTGAGTGTGATGCTACTCAATGCTAGAAGTCTAAATCTCAAAATGCACTCACTCGAGGCACTCCTTAAAATGGAGAACATCGATATCTGTGCAGTGACTGAGACCTGGTTCAAGGCTCCATAGAGCACCCCTGCACAACCAAGCTATAACTCATACCACACTTTTCGGCCCTATAACCTGGACTGGAACACCAAAGACGGAGGTGTGTTCATATTCATCAAGGATATCCACACCTCCAGGCTAGTTGCTCAGCATAATGCAGCCAAGGTTATCAAAGTGCAACTAACTCTGGGCAAAGCTGCAATCCAAATTGTAGCTTGCTACAGATCATCCACCATGCCCCAGGATTCCCACTCCTCTTTTCTTGATATACTGGAAAATATTAGGGTTCAATCAAACACCCAAATAATGGGCGATTTCAACTACCCCACCATTAACTGGGAAAATTACTCATGTACCAACTCCTTCTCTCAACGCTTTCTGGAATTCATAAACTCCAATTCCCTGGATCAACTTATCCACACCCCCACCAGTGGCAACAATATCCTAGATCTAGTCATTACCAACATGAATGACCGGTGTTCCACACCTGAAGTCAATGCCTCATTGGTCCGATCCAACCATAAGCTAATTATCCTAGATATCCACATCCTGCCCCCACCCCCCATTAAGGAAACCATGGTAAAAAATTTCTCCAAAGCCAACTTCATGTTTCTTAAGACAGAAGTGGTGAACTTCATGACACCCATGCAGATGGACAATACAGTTATGACTACTGAATCCTACACAATTGCACTTTATAAGTACTTACATGAGTGCACGGATCGTGCTATCTAAAACAGAACCAAGATGCTATCCTCCAAAAAAAGGAAGCCAATCTGGTGGCCCCCTGCTATAAACAAACTGTACAACAGAAGAAAGAAACTATTGCAAAAGAGAGTAAAATCCCATGAGTAGAGGAGCTCCCTGGTCAGCCTCAGTAAGAAGCTTCGATCCCTGATAAAATCCTCCAAAGCTAGTTATGAAAACAAAATTGCCACTAATTCTAAAGACAACCACAAAACATTCTATAGCTATTTCAAGAATCTCAATGGCAACATTCAGATCTGCTCTGAGTTACAACACAATGGCACTAAATATACAGACCCAACTGATATTGCCAACATCCTGGCAGATAGGTTCAGTGCCAACTTTACCCCCCTCTCACCCCCTAAAGAGCCCATCTCTATACCGGAAGAATGCAAAGTTCCTGTAATCATGGCTGCACAATAAAAAAACACACTCTCCAAAGCCAAGAACACAGCATCCATGGGACCAGACAACATCCCCGGCTGCGTTCTGCATGGACTACAGAATGAACTGGCACCCCCACCTAAGTACCATGTTCAATCATAGCCTCACCTCAGGCTTTGTGCCTGCTGAATGGCACACAGCGATGGTTATCCCACTCCACAAGGGGGGAACCACCACGGACCCCGGGAACTACCACCCCATTAGCCTGATAAGCCTGGTCTGCAAGGCCATAGAACGTATCATCATGGAACTTATAAACAAAGACATTGGTAATCTCTATACTCTGGACCCGAACGTTTGTAAAAGGCAGATCATGTCTCCTAAATCTGATAGACTTCTTTGAAGCAGTCACCAAAGCCATAGACAAGGGTAAGGTGGTTCACACAGCCTATCTAGATCTTGCCAAGGCTTTTGACACCATCCCCACTCTGGAATTATAGATAAACTCACTAAACTAGGTATAAATCCCTATGTCACAAGATGGGTTGCCAACTGGCTCACTGACAGAACCCACACTGTGAAAGTAGCAGACTCCAAATCCGACTTCAGACCAGTGACAAGTGGAGTACCACATGGTTCAGTCCTGGGTCCTCTCCAGTTTGGTATCTACTAATCTGAAGTACAGGCTAACACAGAAGGTCTTTGGCTAATGAAGTTCGCAGATGACTGCAAACTAGGAGCCATAATCGAAATTCATAACGATGTGGACATCCTACAAAAGGGCCTCACTGAGACAGATGCCTGGTGTCAAAGCCATGGCCTCAAGCTCAATGCCAAAAAGTGCATTGTCATCCCCTTTGGTGAAAACTCTGTACCCATGAACTACAACATAGGCAGTAGTATATTTAACACTGAAAGTGTGATAAGAGACCTTGGGACACAGGTGGACAGTAGTCACTCCTTTGATAATCACATCGCCACAGTCATCTTCTACGTGGCACACCTCATCACAAAAGGTTTCCCATCCAGAAAAAAAGAGGTCATTGCTCCCCTCTACTCATCACTCATCAGACCCATTATAGAGTACAATGCCACTTTTGGTATGTACCTCACAAGACATCTACAACAACCAGAAAGGCCACAGAAATACCTCACAAAGAGGATTACCGGCCTCAAATAGATGCCTTACGCAGACCGTCTCAAAAAACTCCAGCTTTACTGCATCGCATATCTCCTACTCAGAGGTGATCTCTGCCTAACATACAAAGCTATGTAAAACCCAGAGCTGTTGGACATGCTCCACTTAAAGAAATTCCAATCCCTCCGAGCTACACGCTCTAGGGACCTAAACCTTGTCACCACAGTAAACAGAACATGCCGGAGGGATAGATTCCTGTCTCAGAGACTTCCCATACTCTGGAATAAACTACCTATCTATATCAAACAAAGCTCCTCATTAGCACTCTTCAAGAAAAATATTGATGATTGGATGGGAAATAGGAACTTCACCCCGGGGATCATCTCTGTGGCTTTGCTCGACAGTGGCACAGGAAAATAATTTTCTTGGGTGGCAAAAGCCAGGGTACCTTTTTGGCTGGGCTTGTATACACCCTAGTGACGATAGCCTAGTACCTACCTATAAACCTACCACTGCGGACACATGGTGGTCGAATTTCAGGCTAACATCTATCTGTGTACCTAGATCTCTAACCTCTGAGTCTACTCTTAGGGGTGTGCTATTGATGTTGTAATATGCAGGAATATTTGACTTCCCAAAGGGTATGATACTGCATTTTTTCACATTTAGTTTTCGGCCATGGTTCTGGCACCAATCATTTGTCTGATCTAGACCCTCCTGAAGGATATCTACATCATTAGGAGAATTACTGATTGCCTCCAACTTGAAGTCGAAACAACAGTAGGTTTTACTGCTATAATTCAACTGAACCTATTAGTGAGTTTAAGGAAAGGTGACATTAACAATCTTTTGGAGTTGAGAGAACTTGAGTGGATTATTAGGCTACAGGCGGATGTACCCCCTGGCTTAATTAATGCGGTTAGTGTAAAGCCAGTATTAGTTAAAAGGCAGAGAGAGAGGCTTTAATAGGTTATGACAAGTTTCTAGAACCTGATGTAATACACCATAGGATGTTAGATGTTACTAGTGACTTTTTTATTGTGTATAGATATATTAAATACTTATATAATATTTGTATAAGTTATTAATAATTTTTTGTTTTATTCTAAGTAGAAGAGTTTTTATGTAAAGTAAGATTTCTTGTCTTTTTTTAGTATTTTTTATTTAGACCTTTATGAGTTGTATATTACTTTTAGTTTTGATTGTTAATTAGGGAGTGGGATAGGCTGAAGCATGTGATTTTATATTCTCGTATTTAAATGTTGATTTTTTTGTAATGACTCATACTGATGAAGGGTGTAGACCCAAAAGCTTTATCTAATAAAGTTCTTGGTGTGGTATCGTGGTCCAACTTGAAGTCATCAGCAAACCAGAGGCCTTCCACATTAGCATTGACTTCAGAGAAGTATATTCTGAAGAGGAGTGGTCCCAGCACTGAGCCCCGTAGCACACCACTTATAACTGGCCTCTTGCTGGACCTCAGTTTACCCACTTTAACCATGTGTCCTGTCCATGAGCCAATTGGCTATCCAGGTGGTGATGTAATGATTTATGCCTAGTTTTGTGAGTTTATTTATAATACCTGAGTGGGGAATTATGTCCAATGCCTTGGCAAGGTTGAGGTAGATGGCATGTATTGTTTTATTTTCATCCATTGGCCTTAGCAACTTTCTCAAAGAAATCCACCAGATTCAGTAGGCATGATCTATCCTTGACAAAGCTGAATTGGGTCGGGTCTAGTGTCTGGAGATTCCTATGTCATTATTTATCATGTCCATGATTATTCTTTCTATGGGCTTACATATACGAGTAGTCAAACTTATGTGTCTGTAATTTCTCGGGTCAGTGGATGATCCCGTTTATGCAGAGGGAGGACTGTTGCTGTCCTCCACTCTATCAGGACAAAATCTGTCCAGAGGCTGTGTTTAACTAGAGATCCTAATTGGTCTGGTAAGTCATGATGATTTAAGCTGTATAAGAGACAACCTGGTATATCATCAAGCCCCACTGAAGCTGTGTTTTTAGACTTAGAGAGAGCAGTGGCAACCTGTTCTTTGGTGATAACTGGTAGTGGAATAGAGGACGGTATTTCTTGGGAGAGAACTGGGGGTGATGGGGAGGTGAAATTTGAGATGAATTTGTTGACCAGTAGATTTTCTATAGCTCCCAACTGTGTAGAGGTGATGCCATCTACAACTAATTCTGCCCATTGCTGGGTGTTTCCCTTAAGACTGTGGACATAATGACACTCTGAAGACTGTCATTTAAAACCAGTAATTCAGGGATGAAAGTGTATGCATTTATGTTGGAGTGTGCATAATGTCTTGGCTTTGTGAAATTAAAGAGTGGTTTAAAACAACATTCTTCAACATTTTTCCTTCATTGGTATTTTGAGCATTATCCCAGTTTTTGGATTTCTTGGTGTTGTTTGTAGTTTCTTCAGAAAACCTTTGGCCATTTTTGTGATCTCTATTCATATAGTCAAAGGAGGTACATCTAATAGATTCATAGATTAGTACTAGGCTAACTGTCCTTGTGGACCATTTTAAGTCTAGCCAATTATCCAATGTAATAATCAAACCCTGTATGTTGTGCCTGTAAGGTAAACACCTTAACCAGTACACCAACCTCATTATACAACTGTCTCATATCATTCATGCCCACATGGAGTATGACTGAGTTATACTTGTACTTGGGGTGAGTGACCTGAGTGCTGACATAATCTGATGAATCCTGACAGGAAATTAACTGTGATGTTCCCCTTATCCAGCCTGGTAAGTGGGACATCAGTATGTCTCACACTGGAGTCTCCTATGGGCAAAATATCAGGTTGTGGAGTGTTTTGCCTTATGGACTTGGTAGCTGAGGCACAATAAGATGTGGCTTTATTTTTTGTGATTGGAATTGTCTTGTTTGTGTGAATGCAGAGTTTCTGAGGACTGAACCCAAGAGGAATTTGAGGTTTGGATAAGTTACATGTGAGCACCTCCATGTATGTGGTTATATGTGTGTGGTCCTTTGTGGGTGTGGTGACTGATGTGTGTGAGTCACTGACAACCTGTTTGTTGTTTTTGAGTCTGTATGTGAGAGTCTACCCTCCAGTGTCAGTGTGTAAATACATCTCTCACGCACTGTATTTGTCTGTTCAAGAATTAAGTGGTTGTCAGTGTACATAAGACAACTGTTACATTGCCTAAGGATACCCATGTCCATCAAGCTGGATGTAGAGATAGGAGGAAAGTGCCCATCCATGGTTGCAGGTCCTAATGTGTGCTTGAAAGGATAGGAGTGGAGGGTGTTTGTAACTGGATGAAGGAAGGGTGCTTACTTGGTGCAATCTGCAGCTAACCTAACCAATGATGCTGTCCAGCACCAAATCAGATGCTCTCTGAGCAGCAATATTCCTGGGTACTATAATAAGGTAATTAGCACAGTTAACTTTCACTGTATGAAGTAAGCAATGTTTCCAGATGTGTGCATCTGTACAGAGCACTGGCACAGCTCTGTGTAAATGTGCTGAATTTATACCAGCACTGGAAATACAGAAAACTGACTACTGAGCCTTCTGGCCAATAAGATAACTACACATAGAGCCCTTTTGTGTGCTTCCCATCTCACATATGCCAGGTAAACATCTACTTCCTCTAGATGAATAATCTCAGTCTTCCTAATGTAAAAGAACAGTAAAAGAGTGTCCGGAGTGAAATGCTATCACAAAAAAAAAACCTTAAAGATACAGATACAGCAGTGTACTTTAAGCAGCTTATAAAAGTGTGATTATTCAACAAAAGTACTTTGCTTTGTAGAAATGAGCCAAGAGCCACTCAACTGTGTAGAATTATAAAGGCACTAAAAACAAGGTAAGCTAATTAATAAGCCCTCCAGGCAATAAAACAACTACATACAGGAATCTGTTGTGTGTTTCCCCAACTAATGCAGACCAGGTTACCACCTACTGCTAATACATGGAAAAACCACTGTTGAGGTAAAAACTCAGAAAAGTGCTTGCTACAGTTTAAAACACATTACTTTATCCAACAGCTAGATTGATAATGAATTCAGAGCAAGTAAATCAATATAACAGATGAGACCCACAATGCACTATTTTCAAAATAAGAAAAAGGAAAGGCAAATAAATAATCCAATATATAAACAACATTGTAGAAATGAAGTAGCATATTAAGCTCATTTTACATTAAGGGTGGGCAGCTTAAAATCAACAAGTTTAAGAAGCAGATCAAGGAAAGAGAGGGTGAGGTGGAAAATAACTAGCAGGAAATCAGCAAAAGTGCTTCTATTTTTTGCAGGTCATGAGTCTTATCAGGAAAAAGAAAAGACCTAGAAATTCTCTGTGTATTTAAGTATCACTAAAGAAACAAATTAACCAATGGAAAAAAAACGTGAAATGTGCAGCCTAGGTAATTTGAGTGTCTAAATGTCACACTGAACAAAAACACAAGGCAAAGCAGATTTCTTAAAACATAAAACAAAATACCACTAAAATTGGGTGGACCTGTCAGTTTTAAAATGGGTAGAACGCACTAACATGGTATCTGGACACTCTCCTCCACAAGGCTCAACAGAAATCATAAATCCAAAATATTTCAAAGCAAGCATTAGGGCCCACTCATTGGATTCTCCTGGCTAAACATTGGTACAACTCTTACCTGTCTTCAGTGTCCTTTTGATATTCTTGCATAATCTAAGCTTCGCTGGCTTTCATCAGAAGACCTGATAGTGTAGCTACACCTAGAAATTCTTGCCAAACAATCTGCTGTCTGGTGGTAATGTCACATTCTACTGCACCTGTTTATTAACCTAATGTAAGTTCTTAACATTGTCATTGCTGTTTAGTAAAACTGAAATGTAACTTTGTGGAATAAAATATCTAGGATATAGCTCTTGCTTGTTTTTTTCTTTCTTTATACTCTAATGTTTGAATATTGTATGTGATATTTAACATTTGTTGTTTTGAATTGTATGGTATTGTAAGACATTTGTAAGATTTGTTAACTGTGGAGCCCTTCTGTCTGGATCACATCTGAAAAGGGACCTGTCATGGCCTGCTCAGACTTCCCTGGAAAAGAAATGCTAATAAATAAATAAATAAATAAATAAATAGACAAGATTAAAGCCTACAAAATAATTTCTTTAACTAAAACTGATTATTTTGAACCTGTCAAGGCCTGGACACATGTTTTAAATATATTTTCTTGATTCCTTCTAATTTATTAAGACTTGCAGTTTATTTTTCCTATTCTCTTACAAACTTTTTGTTTTGGTATTTGTATACCTTTGGGATTTTTTCCTTATTTTAATCATCAGATATCATTGCTTAAAGAGAGGGATCCCAGAATGATCTATCTTATTTGGGATCTTTTTGGGATCTTTTTGTAAATAGTCTACAAAGTTTTATGAGCAGGTTGTTCCTTATTAGTTTTGTATGTTGTAATAGCTTGTTGATATTTCTTGTTGTGCTGCAAAAGTTTGCTAATGAAAAACAAAAATAATTCTTCATTATAGTCTATAGAGTAATGCTGAACTATTCATCAAAAGTCTTACCAGGAAGCTCTACCCATTAGAGTCAAAGTATAAAGATCATATTTAATATTCCTGAACTGCCAGACAGCACTTTTAGTTTCCAATGGCAGGTTTGTAATTACCACTTTAGGAGCCAATCAGCATTCAGGATTCAAAGAGCTGACCTACCAGGGAAGATATAGGAGTCATATTTGGATGGTCTGACTTGGAACCTCATATTGGCCATCATGGATGTCTTCAAGAATGCATCGCCTAGATTGCTGATAATATTCATGATAGTCAGACCCATCTAGGTGCTTTTGCTGTGGGATTGCAGTTTAGGGATGTCAACGTGCTTTGTGCAAGTATGTAAACACTACATTCATTGGCATGACAGACAGATTGACTAATGGTATCATTGGTGTTAACCACCAAACAATGTCTTGCCTTATGTCCTACCCTTGCTGTGGTATGCAGGCCTTCACCACTGCCATGTTGAGTTAGATGTGAACCTAGGAAAGTTAGATGTGTGGTTTGTATAATGGTTAAGGTGTTTACAAACACAAAGTGCAGGGTTTGAGTCTCACATGAGATAATTGGCTAGATGTAAAATGGCCCACAAGGAGAGTTACCTTTGTACTAATCTATGAACCTATTTGGTTAGTTGTAGAAGGGGTGGGGGTCATGGACTGAGTGGCTGAATGGATTTTATCTGTCTGTAGGATAGAAATGATCTGTATAGAAATAACATCTTACTAGACACTATAGTTAAGATATCTCTGCCAGTCAAAAGCAAACTGGACATTGCATGAGCATCAAACCTACAATACCATGCAAACAATATGATACTCACTGGGCTTCCTAATGGCTTAATCACTTTCACTGCCTGTCCAGGATTCCCAAGGCTACCACCCCAAATGTGTTTGCCGTATGATGGCCTTTCTACACAATGGCTGGAGACCACTAGAAAATAATGCTACATCCTTATGGTTCACTAGAGAAAAAAATCAGGGTATATAATGGCATTCCATTTTATTATTTAGGTGGATGTACCAAAAATAATTTTTTGGTAGTATCCAAATAATCTGAAAAAAATTCACAAAACCCACATCTCAAGTTTTCATAGGGACTGTTATTTAAATGTTTCTTTTTAAGAGTACAGATAGGTTCATTCACTTTCTGTTTCCCATCCACTCATCAAGGTTTCTCTTGAAGAGGGTTAGCGAGGAGCTCTGCCTAATGTAGCTTGGAATCTTGGGAAGTTAGTGGGACAGGGATTTATCCCTCCAGCATGTCCTATTTATTGTTGTGATGAGGTTTAGATCCCTGGAGCGTGTGGCTTGAGGGGATATGGTTTTCTTTAGGTGGAGCATGTCCATCAATTCTGGGTTGGACATGGCCTTGTAGGTCAGGCAGAGATCACCTCTGAGTAGGCGGTATGCAACCAAGTACAGCTGGAGTTTCTTCAGTCGAGTTGCATAGGACATCTACTTGAGGCCAGTGATCCTCTTGGTGGGATACTTCTGTGGTCTTTCCAGTTGTTGCAGGTGTCTTGTAAGGTACATCCCAAATGGGGAATTGTACTCTATGATGGGTCTGATTAGTGATGCATAGAGGGGCCCTATGACCTCTTTCGATCTGGATGCAAACCCTTTTGTGATTAGGTGGGCCACACAGAAGGATTTTCTAACCACTTTGGCAATATGATTATCAAAGGAGAGTTTACTATCTACTTGGGTCCCCAAATCCCTTATTATGTCTTCCGTATTTAGGTATGTGGTAGTTTGTGGGTACTTTGTTTTTTCCAAAGGGGATGACTATGCACTTTTTGGCATTTAGCTTGAGGCCATTGTTTTGACACCAGGTATCTGTCTCAGTGAGACCCTTTTGGAGGATGTCTGTGTCAGATGGAGAGTCAATTATACCCCTAGTTTGCAGTTGTCTGTGAACTTGGTCATCCATAGTCCTCCTGTGCTTGCCTGTACCTCTGAGAAGTATATGCTGAACAGGTGGGGTCCTAGAACTGAGCCCTGGGGAACACCACTTGTAACCGGTTTAGAGTCAGACCTAGCTCCCGCAACTCTTACCATGTGGGTTCTGTCCGTGAGCCAGTTGGCAACCCATCTTGTGACATGGGGGTTTATATTCAGGGTGGTGAGCTTGTCTATAATACCTGAGTGGGCAATGGTGTCGAAGGCCTTTGTAAGGTCGAGGTAGGCTGTGTGGACCACCTTTCCCTCATCTGTAGCCTTGGTAACTGTCTCAAAGAAGTCCACCAGGTTTAGGAGGCATGATCTGCCCTTAACAAAGCTGAACTGGGTAGGATCCAGTGTTTGGAGGTTTCCAATGTCTCTGTTAATGAGATCCATGATGATGCGCTCCATAGCTTTGCAAACCAAGCTAGTCAGGCTTATAGGGCAATAGTTTCCAGGGTCCGTTGTGGCTCCACCTTTGTGGAGTGAAATAACCATTGCTGTGCGCCACTCTGTGGGCACGTAGCCTGTGGAGAGACTGAGTTTAAACAGTGTGTTGGTGAGAGGTTAGTTCATCTTTGAGCTCATGTAGGACGCAGCCCGGGACACCATCTGGTCCCATTGATGCTGTGTTTTTGGCTTTGGAGAAAGCTGTTTTAACCTGAGTGTCTGTGATTTCAGGGGCATTAGATTCTTCTGGTATAGTTATGGGCCCTTTTGGGGGTGAAGTTTGCACTGAACCTGTCTGCCAGGATGTTGGCTATATCGGTCGGTTCAGTGTATTTTGTGCCATCCTGCACTAACTCTTAACAGATCTGAGAATTGCCACTTATATTCTTGACATAGCTAAAGAATGCCTTGTGGTTCTCTTTGGAGTCCATGGCAATTTTTCTTTCAAAACTAGCCTTGGAAGATTTTATGAGGGAATGTTGTTTCTTGCTGATACTGATCAGGGATGTCTTCCCTGCTTGGGATTTTACTCTTTTCTGTACTAGTTTCTTCCTCCTATAGTATAGCTTATTTATGGCAGGGGTCCACCAGACTGGTTTCCTTTTCTTGGAGGAGTGAGTTTTAGTTTTGTTTGGGATAGCACAATCCATGCATTTTTGTAGGTTCCCACAGAGTGCATTAGTAATGGATTTTGCAGCTTGGACAGCGTTATCTTTTAGCATGAGGACTTTGAAACTTTCCACATCGGTCTTAAGTAACGTGAAGTTTGCTTTTGAAAAGTTTTTCATGGTGGTTTCTTTGACCGGGGGTGGTGGCGGAATGTGGATATTCAGAGTGATTCGTTTATGGTCAGATCTAACCAGCAAGGGGTTGACTTCCAGTGTGGAACACCGGTCGCCCATGTTGGTGATGAGCAGGTACAATATGTTGTCACCTCTGGTGGGGGTGTTGACCAGTTGATCCAGGGCATTTGAGTTTATAAATTCTAGGAAATGTTGGACAAGGGAGTTTGTACTTGAGTAGTTCTCCCAGTTAATGTTTGGGTAATTGAAATCACCCAATATCAGGGTGTTTGGTAGGACCTTTATGTTTCCCAGTGTTTCCAGGAATGCAGAGTGGGGGTCCTGGTACATGGCGGGTGATCTGTAGCAAGCAATAATTTGAATAGCAGTTTTGCCCATTGTTAGTTGCACGTGGATGATCTCTAAAGCATCGTGCTGTGCCACTAACCTGGAGGTGTGGGTATCCTTGATGAATATGGATACTCCCTTGCCTTTTGTATTTTGGACCGGGTTTTGGGGCCGAAATGTATAGTAGGAGTTGTAGCCTGGTAGTGCTGGGGTGCTCTGTGGAGCCTTAAACTAGGTTTCTGTTACTGCACATATATCAATTTTCTCCATATTGAGGAGTGACTCGAGTGTGTGCATTTTGGAACCTACTGCCACAAACACTTTTTCCATATCAGTTGAAAAGTCAGCATTTTTCAGTCAGTATTACTTTTACAAAGATGTCTGCTTTGTTTACACTCAGTTTGATTATTGATACTACAATAGATAAAATCACTGAATGGTCATAGAGGTATCTGGTATTGATATTTATAATTTCCACAGAAAATAATGATTAACTCTGTTCAGGACATGGCAGGTTCATACACAGCGTCAACTGGATAATTTTGTAAGGATACATGAGCTCCAGCAAACTGACTATGGTTAGAATGGGGACTTAATGAAATTATTTAATCAAGTGACATTTAGTCCCTTAGTGTAGCATGGGGGATTTTGAGATTATGGAAACTTGGAGTGGTGTAGTTTTTTTACTTAGTCTTAAGGTTCTATGATCCCAGAGTTAGTATATTTTTGAGAGAAGTCCAACCAGTTGGTGTAGATGCGCTGAAGTGTAACCAATAAAGAATAGAAGCACAATGTTGCGAGTCCACAGATAAAATTTATTAATCCACGATTAGTTAAGCGCTTTCATCAAACAGTATGACTTCATCAGAACAGTTAAAATATAAAATTTCAGGCTTAAATAACTAATAATTTGAATTCATTGGTCTAGCAATTACCAAATCATGTTTCAAACATGCCAAGTCTCATGAATAATGAATAATGAAACCAATATGTATATAAATCCAGCATTAAAGGTATTTACCATTGCAATATGTATGTGAAAAAACACATTCTTAAAAAATTATAAATATATTTTTCTGTATAAATTGTGATACAAAAATACCAAAAAAATAATTATTAACATTGTTATAAAAAAATGTATATTTTTTACTCCATATTAAAAATTACTTCATGACCAGATGGCCACTGTGTTATACTAAATCTGCCTTCTCTTTCAAAACAGGCATAATTGAAAGATGTTCATTGATGCCAGGGGCTTGGTCAGCAGCTAGTCGAGGTTGCCACATCAACTCCTTTTTGTACAACCTATTTTGCCAATCACCCCCCTCACATCCACTGTAACAAAATCCAAAATGCCAAACTTAAAACCAGTAAAATTACTACACAGAGAACTGGGTTTGTATAACGCATTAGTGTTTTTTCCACATTTGATATCGTATAAATGCTCGTATATCCTGTTCTTTAACATCCTTTCCATCTTACCGACGTAGAATGAGGAACAAGAAGAACATTTAGCAAGATATACCAACTTGCTGGAGCAACAGTTTCCATTTTTCAAATAGATGTGACTTTTGTGGAGATTGTTAATAATAATGTCACTTTCCAACATTATATAGCAACAATAATGACATCTACCACAGGGCTTACTACCATGTGTGGTTCTTTATTTCCCATTGGGGTTTCTAGGAACCTCAACCAAAGCTTTTATGTTACTACCTACTTTGGTAGAAAAAATTGGTTTATCACCAAGTACCCTGATAATTTCCGGATTGGTTCTGAAAATATTCCAATTCTTTAACAAAGTTGTTTTAACCTGAGAATAAAAGGGACTAAACTGAACTACACATGCCTGTTGAAAATTAGTACCAACCCTAGTATTACCAAAATCAGAAATATCAACTGGTTTCTGATTAGTGCTACCCAGTAATGGTTTGTACACCGTACCCCATTTTTCACCAACCTCCTGTAGTATTGGATCAATGAAGTGACCCGGGTAGCCTCTCTCGAGAAACATTTTCCTTAAATTCTGGAATTCCAGTATCACATCCTCTTTTATAGTGGTAATTCTTGCTATCCTCACTGCCTGCCCCTTTACAATACTTCTTTTCTGGTGAATAGGGTGGTGACTGGTATAATGTAAATATGCATTGCAAAAGGTATTTTTTCTGTAGACGGAAAGGATGTTAAAGAACAGGATATACGAGCATTTATATGATATCAAATGTGGAAAAAACACTAATGCGTCATACAAACACAGTTCTCTGTGTAGTAATTTTACCGGTTTTAAGTTTGGCATTTTGGATTTTGTTACAGTGGATGTGAGGGGGGTGATTGGCAAAATAGGTTGCACAAAAAGGAGTTGATGTGGCAACCTCGACTAGCTGCTGACCAAGCCCCTGGCATCAATGAACATCTTTCAATTATGCCTGTTTTGAAAGAGAAGGCAGATTTAGTATAACACAATGGCCATCTGGTCATGAAATAATTTTTAATATGGAGTAAAAAATATACATTTTTTATAACAATGTTAATAATTATTTTTTTTGTATTTTTGTATCACAATTTATACAGAAAAATATATTTATAATTTTTTAAGAATGTGTTTTTTCACATACATATTGCAATGGTAAATACCTTTAATGCTGGATTTATATGCATATTGGTTTCATTATTCATTATTCATGAGACTTGGCATGTTTGAAACATGATTTGGTAATTGCTAGACCAATGAATTCAAATTATTAGTTATTTAAGCCTGAAATTTTATATTTTAACTGTTCTGATGAAGTCATACTGTTTGATGAAAGCGCTTAACTAATTGTGGATTAATAAATTTTATCTGTGGACTCACAACGTTGTGCTACTATTCTTTATTGGTTATATTTTTGAGAGAACCTACTGCCACAAACACTTTTTCCATCAGCTGAAAAGTCAGCATTTCTCAGTCAGTATTACTTTTAAAAAGATGTCTGCTTTGTTTACATTCAGTTTGATTATTGATACTAAATATATCACAAGGTTGTGTCCTGTAAATTTCAGAAGGTAATGTATTGCTCTCTGTCACATATACAGTAAATCTCATTAAATGAGTGGCACATATTTCTATTAAATTTATTAACTTTTGCCCTTGTTCTGAAGGCACACACTTTGGATGCTGTCAGATTAAACTTGAAGGGTATATACATCTGATATGTAGCCTGTTCCCTTCAGAGTTATGATATGACACAGTGGGAACATATAGCACATGGAAATCTTTGAGTGTAGGAACTCAAACATTTTCATTACAGGAATCGGGTAGCTTTTATTGCTTTGCATTTGTGCTATTTGAACATGAAATATAAAATTAAGTAGCTGGGCATTTAAGTCTGCGTTTTAACATTGTGGGTAAGAACATCTTATTTAATATACATGGGCTTGTGTGGGCTAGACTGTTTGCTTAAAAGTTTCTAAGCGCGTGTGATCTATTTCAGATGCCATTATCTTGAGGGACTGGGGGAGTCATCCTACCTCACTGAAGAACTCCAGTCAGTGACAATTTAAATGGACAATTGACAGAATAATCCGTTAACAGTTTGGCCATGCAGGCTCAGACACACTGACAATCGTGCTGATAAAAGACATTTCCCTGGGCCCAACACCATTTTGCATAGGGGCTCTAAGCTTCAGGGTTAGTAAGTAGTATCACAAATACAAGGACAGTATTTCTTTCATAAAGAATCCATTCTTCATAAAAAAATATGTTTATGACTTAGGAAAAATCCAGAATTAGTTTGGCTAACCCCAGGAGTTGTTTAGATGGAAAAACTAGGCAGAGATAGACCTCCACAAACTGTTAATACAGTATCATTTCCAATATTGCATAAAGGGTGGAGTACTTTACAAATGTCAGATCCTCTTCTGAGATAACACTTACAATACAAAGTAGTACTGAATCACTTTCTGTCATCAGGCAGATAATGCATACTCATCAAACAAATGGTATGGTCACACCTCAGTCCAAAGCAATGACCACAACCTGCTTCCCTTGCTTCAGCAAGTCTACATTACTGTTAGCATTACTGTTACTGTTACTTTCATGAAGTGAACAAGTCATAACTGCAGTACTCAGATCTCTTAGATCACGTGTGTACTCCTAAAATACTTGAGGTAACTGCTCTAGCATCATCGCAAACAAGAAACCTGCTAAGCAGATGGAGCTCACAGACACAGCCTCACTACACCAGTAGATTTTCTGTTGCTCTCAATGGTGGAGCTCACAGGTGCACCCTTACCACATCAGTAGATCGTCTGCTGTTCTCAGTGATGGTGCTTACCCTTATCACATCAGTAGGTGTTATGCTGTTCACAGTGATGGCACTCACCCTTATCACATCAGTAGGTGTTATGCTGTTCTCGGTGATGGCACTCACTCTTATCGCATCAGTAGGTGTTATGCTGTTCTCAGTGATAGAAAACACCCTTATCACATCAGTAGGTGTTATGCTGTTCTCAGTGATAGAGAACACCCTTATCACATCAGTAGGTGTTATGCTGTTCTCAGTGATGGCGCTCACCTTTATCACATCAGTAGGTGTTATGCTGTTCTCAGTGATGGAGATCACAGATGCACACTTACAATATCAGAAGATGTTCTGCTGTTCTCAGTGATGGAGCTCACAAACGTACCCTTACCACATCAACAGAGTTTCTGCTGTTCTCAGTGATGGAGCTCACAGACACAGCTTTGCTATACCAATATATTTTTTGCTATTCACTGTGATTTAGCTCAGACACACTCCCTTACCACATCAGTAGATTTACTGCTGTTCTTGGTAATGGAGTTCACAGACACACCCTTACCACATCAGTAGATTTACTGGTGTTCCTGGTAATGGAGCTCACAGACACTCCCTTACTACATCAGTAGATTTACTGCTGTTCTTGGTAATGGAGCTCATAGACATCCCCTTACCACATCAGTAGATTTATTGCTATTCTTGTTAATGGAGCACACACACACACACACACACACACACACACACACACACACACACACACACACACACACACACACACACACACACACACGCACACACACACACACACATATCCTTACCACATCAGTAGGTTTTATGCTGTTCTTGGTAATGGAGTTCACAGATACACCCTTACCACATTGCTAGATTTACTGCTGTCTTCAGTGGTGGTGCTCACAGACACTCCCTTACCACATCAGTAGATTTACTGCTGTTCTCGGTAATGGAGTTCACAGAAAGATACTTACTACATCAGTAGGTGGTGTGCTGTTCTCAGTGATGGAGTTCACAGACACTCCCTTACCACATCAGTAGATTTACTGCTGTTCTCGGTAATGGAGTTCACAGAAAGATACTTACTACATCAGTAGGTGGTGTGCTGTTCTCAGTGATGGAGTTCACAGACACTCCCTTACCACATCAGTAGATTTACTGCTGTTGTTGGTAATGGAGCTCACAGACACTCCCTTACCACATCAGTAGAGTTATTTCTTTTCTCAGTGATGGAACTCACATACACTCCCTTACCACATCAGTAGGTTTACTTCTTTTCTCAGTGATGGAGTTCACAGACACTCCTTTACCATATCAGTAGATTTTCTGCTGAACTCACATGTATTAGATATACAGTTGCTCCATCTCCATGATGATGACCATCTGCCATGACAATTGCATTTCATTGTATGCCAAGTCAAAATATACTGTACTGTACTCCCTTACCACATTTTTTATTTCTTTTATTTGTTATTTATTTTACATTTGTTGACCGGGCTAGTCTAACTGGATACATGTCCATTTTCAGTAGAGGCCCGGGGAGATAAGCTCCAAGACAGATAAATGAAAAACTTAGCAATCAATACACAAAATATGACTAAATAAAAATATTCATAATAAACAATGCAGATTCCAGGTACAACAAGAGAAAAAAAATGACTATCAGAATTCATTGTATACAATGCATATTACAGGTTACAACATAAAATTCTGTGAGGACAAAAACAAAGTACTTAAAATGCAAGAATGCTTATACTATACAATATACAGGTATAATACATAAAAAGAAGGACTAAAGTCAAAAGAGAAGACAGGTTAATTATATACAAATAAAAAATAAAAAAAAATATTCTTCAGTAGGAAGTATTTAGAGAAACTGGACACAGAGTAGTTTAGGAGGAAATCTGTATTTATAGGTAAAATAATATATACTAGTTCAAGTAGTCTGGGATAGGCAGAGCTAAGTTTAATCAGATGGATAGATGCCTAGTCAGGTTTAGTACAGGGGCACAACCAGTGTGTTCTAAGGTAGAGTTTCAGTCTATTTTTGAAGAGTGACAGAGAGGGAAGAGAGGAAAGGTCACTGTGGAGAAGATTCCAGGTTTTTCCAACAGCATTAGAGAGGAGAGATTCACCAGCCTTGTTGTTAGGTATAGAGGTATGTAAAAGATTTTTGTGTGAGTAACGTAGGGATTTCAGATTTGTATATGGAGTGATGAGGGTAGATAGAATAGGAGTACTGGAAGGTTTATAAAGAGTTTTATGGGCAATGGTTAGTTGATGGAATTTAATCACGTTTTGTAGTTCAAGCCATCCAAGTTGCTTTATATTTATGCAATGGTGGGTTCTGTAAGGGTTTCCTGTTGCAAATCTAGCAATGTTATTGTAGGAAGTTTCCAGTTTGCTGAGGTTATTTTTAGAAAGGTTAGTAAAAATAAGTGAGGCATAGAGGAGAGTAGAGATTAGATGAGTGTGAGCTATGGTTATTCTAGCTGTGGGGAAAGGTAAGGTTTAATCCTATAGAGGGAGCCAAGTTTTCTGTTGACAGTTTTATTGTATTGCTGATATGGATGTCAAAGTTCAGATTGTTATCAATGGTGATACCCAATAGTTTGGTGGTTGGGTCTGGTGGTATAATGGTACCATTACTGGATGTAACTGAGAAATCAAATGGAGAGGACCCGTGAGTCGGATTAAAGAGGAGGAGTTTAGTTTCTTGGGGGTTCAGAAGAAGGTAACGCAGTGTAAATCATTGTTCAACTGTGTTAAATGCCTTCTGGGTAAGATAGAGAAGTTCAGATGTGGATTTGGCTGAGCATATAAGTGTGGAGTCATCAGCATATTGTATGCATGTGGCTTGGGGGATGGCTAGATGAAGGTCATTAATAAATATTGAGAAGAGGAAAAAAATCAGTAGATTTACTTCTTTTATCAGTGATGGAACTCACAGACACTCCCTTACCACATCAGTAGATTTACTTCTTTTCTCAATGATGGAACTCACAGACACTCCCTTACCACATCAGTAGATTTACTTATTTTCTCAGTGATGGAGTTCACAGACACTCCCTTACCATATCAGTAGATTTTCTGCTGAACTCACATGTATTAGATATACAGTTGCTCCATCTCCATGATGATGACCATCTGCCATGACAATTGCATTTCATTGTATGTCAAGTCAAAACGTACTGTACTGCTGTAATAATGAGGTTCGATACCCAACAGTGAATGCCTGCAATCTGTTTTATGTACATGACTGTAGTATATAAAACTGGTTATTTTGTTTTGGATTCTGAAATACTCATGTAAGGCAAAAAGAAAATTAACAATGCTAAAAGTAATGGCTGCATAAATTAATTATTTACAGGAATGTTAGAGGAATAGTGCTTTAGTAAAGAACATCGTTTGTGCTGGGTGGAGCTCCATGAAACCCTTGTAATTTACTATAACTTTTCCAGTGAAGTATATATTTTAAGAGTGCACCATATGATATGATCCTGCATTGTTTAGATTACATACATACATGATAAGTGGTTCTGTACATTTGCAGTATATACTTACCATAATGAGATATTCTTGGCATTTCTTTTGTGGTATTAGGTAATATTTGGCATTGTCCACTAAACTCATTTTTATCCTGTTACCTTGAGCACAGACAACTGCCGTAAATGTCTGTGTGCTTCATTAACATACTGCCGGTACGGGCTCATTTTCACATTAGAATGCTCATCATAAGATTCCTAATATTGGTTCTTTTTTCAAGCCTTTTGATGTTGCAGGCTTTCAGTGTAGTAAACCTTCTTGACTTTATACTGCTACACTGGTCGGTGATCCGTGAAACGGTAAAATTGTTACATATAAATAGCTGTCTGTGAGTCACCGCTGCAATCCATTCTTGACATGGGTGTTTTGCATTGTTGCTTCAGTGTCTTAGAATCAGGACCTGAATTTTTTTTTCCCTTACAGCTGCATGTTGCACCTTAGCCCCAGTCATGGCCATCGCCACGTGAAAAATTACACTCTCAATTGTTTCACAAGTTCTATAATTTTCATCTTACTTTCTACACAAAATCCACATTTTTTTATAACATTACATTTTTGACAAAAGATGCTGAGATTATTTACATATTCACATAAACTAACAAACTATAGCAATAAAATAAATAAAAAAGTTTGTGACCAAACTGCATACTTATAAACTCTAAATAAACTAATGAAACAGTGAAGCATTATAAAGTCAAAAAGGCTTAGTGCAATGAAAGCCTACAATGTCAAGAAAGCTTGAAGAAAAGAATGAATAATGTGGTGCTTTCTTAATACACACCTTTATTAGGTGATCATTTTTCTTAGGTTCATAGTTTAGCATTAAGCTAACTGCCCTTGCATGCCATTTTAAACCTAGCCAATTATCCCTTGTGAGACTCAAACCCTGCACTTTGTGTTTATAAGGCAAACACCTTAGCCATTACGCCACCCTCTTGATAGTTGTGCTGCTCTCACAGTTTTTGTAATTTAAGTTATTTGCATTCATATGAGAGATTAAAATTTAATTTTGCTGCTAAATATATTGTGTATGTGTGAGGAGAGGTGTGGCAGCAGTTCACTTACTAGCGAATTATTTTTTCACTAAAGCAGGCACAGGAAATTATTACTTTACAGAAAAGGTCGTTGAATGTTTGCAGCACCTTTGTCAATAGATTCTGAAAATGTGATGGACTCCAAGAATGCTTGATGGTAGAAATAAGTAATTCTTAAACTGAGTAGAAGAAAAAGAAATAAGTTAGTAAGAAGACTATCAAATTTGGTCAGCACTCTTTGTCTGACATCAAAATTCATGTTTCTAGCCAAAAGCCAGGTCTGCTTGCCGGTCTGTCTAGCAAGATTATGCACACTTAAAAAAAAAAAAAAAATATATATATATATATATATATATATATATATATATATATTATATAAAACCAGAGCTTTGATGTTTCTAAAAAGAATCAGGCCAGTCAGGGCTGGTGTTAGCGTTTTAGGGGGAGCCCAAGCAAATGTCAAGTTGGGGGCCCCCTAGGCACTTCCAGTTTAAGTATCATTCTGTCAGTGCCACCCCTCCTAAGAAATCTTTTAGTTTGTGCTGCAAACTTTTAGGAGAAGTACGCACAGATAGACCTGTAGCTACAAGCTCTTACATTACAACAGGACTATAGACCACACTGTGTTGACCTGTCTAACAAAGGGACACTTACAGTTACTGGCATTTAGTTGCAACAATGATACATTACAACAACTCTATGTACAGGTCTGGACATAAATGAACTGATGATTAGGCCTACCATTTCAACACCCTCCGCCCACCCCCAGTCCTCTCCTCTGATCTCACCCCTTTTGGGTTCCCCATACCATGCAGATTACTTTTTTCTTTCTTTTCTCACATTTTGCCTTACTCTTAGCTTTTTCAACAAGCCATCATTTTCTATATGCTCTGCAGTGCATTTTAAAGTTTTTTTTTTTCATTTTACGCGACCTTTTCATTCAATAATGGCTTGAACAGAAATTATGATTAAGGAAAGAAATTCACTGTTGCTGTTCAACTTTAGTTTTCCTTGCATCCTTTCAACACTCCTTTCCTGAACAAGACAGCCCAGTAATAACCATTTAGGAAATAACTCAAGTCAGGGCCCAAGAAGCCGTAGGGTTACAGATGGTCTGGAATGCATTTTAGAGCATATTCTCAACATTTTACTCCAATGGTATCCTAAAGAAAAATCACGAAAAAGAAAAGAATTTCAGTCTTATTTTTTTCTTTAAATTGCCTTCGTCATATATTACAAATGACTGCTGATATACATATACATAGCATGCTTCCTCACCCCTAACCCTCAAAGTCAGCCCCATGTATATGTGTTTGATGTGTGACTGTGAGAATGATTTTGGTACATATTCTAATTTGTTGGTCCTAGGCAGTAAACCACCCCTACACAAGCTATAGTAACTTTCTTTTTACACTTCTGAGGTCTGTGAGAAAAGTAAATAAACAATGACCACACTGTTCTCAGCTCAAACACAAGCTGTAATGACTTTATGTGCATACCTCCAAGGTTTGACTGTGATGAAAAAATCCCCAGACCCCTGTAACCTACAGCAGCTTTCTGTGCAAACACATTTGAGCAGGGCTGGTTTTAGAATGAGTATGGTTGAAACCAAAGGCTGTTATCAGCTTTATCCTAAAATGGTGATATCTCAGCACTGTTCAGGTTAAACAGCTCAATCAGAAAATTGATACATTTTTTTCTCCTGATTTTTCTTCAACCAGAAACAGCTTTTGTGGGGGTCCCCACAGAGTCAAAGATGTTTAAGGGAGCCCCCAGTATCCATTTATACAGTCTGGTGAGTGGGGGCCACCAGACGTCAAAAAGATCTAAGTGTCTGAATGTTCAGTGATATATTCTGTCTTACTTTTGAAATATAATTACTTGTTAGGTGCATTTTGTTACTGATACCCAGAAGAATAATGTCTGTGTCCTGGCATTATTGGGTGTATGGCAAAGTTACTGGATGTACACCAACTGCAGAAAAGTCTCACTGTTAAATTACCAAACTACCAACTTAAATGAAGCAAAACAGTAAAGCAGCACTCAGTTTATTTGCAGATCACAGGATAAAGCTTTCAGGGGTTACTGTTTTGCTTCATTTAAATTATTGGGTGTATGCACAAATAAAAATTGGTGATATTTTTTACATACACACATAGACACACACAAGTATAAGCCACAGCAGTACTAGTTTTGTACTTATTTCAGCAAATAGCAATACATTTTGCAACATTGGTGCTGCCACACCAGATCCGTAACTGCTGTTTAGCAGTCATTAAACGGCAGCAGGTGCAAGTCACTTATTTCCCTCATTGAGGAGTAATGCATACCTGTCACTGTCCCTGATTTCACATGCCTGTCACTGTCCCTGATTTCACATACCTGTCACTGTCCCTGATTTCACATGCCTGTCACTGTCCCTGATTTCACATACCTGTCACTGTCCCTGATTTCACATAACTGTCACTGTCCCTGATTTCACATACCTGTCACTGTCCCTGATTTCACATGCCTGTCACTGTCCCTGATTTCACATACCTGTCACTGTCCCTGATTTCACATAACTGTCACTGTCCCTGATTTTACATACCTGTCACTGTCCCTGATTTCACATACCTGTCACTGTCCCTGATTTCACATACCTGTCACTGTCCCTGATTTCACATAACTGTCACTGTCCCTGATTTCACATGCCTGTCACTGTCCCTGATTTCACATACCTGTCACTGTCCCTGATTTCACATACCTGTCACTGTCCCTGATTTCACAGACCTTCCCTGATTCTGTTCATACTTTTGCTTTCTCCTTTGTAAAAGGTTTGATTTGCTGGTAAATCATTCAGGATTACAAACAGTTAATCAATCCAGACATCTGAGTTTTATAATTATTGTCCAGAAATACATGTTGGTGCAAAATGTGTTATTCTATTAACTTTTTAAGCAAATTAGACTACTATTTAAAATCCAGTCCTGATTCTGAACCTTTATTCTATTATTTTTGGGATTGCACTGAATTCTTAGGCAAATAAATTGAGAGTTATAGTATCTGGACTTCTGCTTACATTTATAAAACTCCCTGAAAAATAAAGTCATCCTTGATGATCGGAAGTATCAGCTCTTCTTAAAATCCAAAATTTGCACCAAAATAAGTCACTCTGGTCTGCTGATCTCTCTAGTGCTTACCTTGGTCACTTTGGGCTGCTGATCTCTGTAGTGCTTACCTTGCTCATGTTCATTATCAACTTCATCCTAACAGGGTCATATGACAGCCCTGTTCAGGTTAAAGAGCATAATCAGTAAATTAATACATTTTTTTTCTTCATTTTTTCCCCAACCAGCAGCAGCTATTGTGGAGCCTCCATGCAGTTAAGGATAATTAAGGGGGGGGGAGCTGCAGCCACAGATATAGCACAGACCTAAAGTTGGCTATGTAGTTAATTTTAGTGGAGAAATTGTCCAACAGCAGGGGTTAACTAAGCCAGGGGCACTATGTCAGTGATAAAATATTTAGTGGAATTCTGATGCCTGTTTGTTGACAAACCACTGTTAATACAACCAGAAATATCTTTGAATTTTAAAGGGGCTATAAATAAGAGTTATTGCCCATGTGGTTTATTAAGTATACAAGAATGCTGTTCTAGCTTTTGTTGGTTTGACAGACATGTTACAAAACATCAGGATAAGATAACTTGATGTGGTTGGGGGCCCCCAGGGAACGGGGGGGGCAGCGACCGCAGGGCTCGCTGGTGCCTAAAGCCGGCTATGAGGCCAGTTCAAAATGTGTATTCTGCTGGATATTTATACTCTGGCAGATGTCACAATATGGCAGTTGGTGCAGATGATTCAAATTATAAGCTGTTAATGAGCTGCTTCCTGTGCCCAGGGCATGGGGTTTGAGTCCTTCTAGTGTTTGTTTCTCAGTCACTTAACCTGCCAGTGCTCCTGGGCTGCCTCTGAAAAGGGACAGTTGTGTCCAGTGAACCTATGTGGTCAACAAATGCATAAAATCAGTAGCAAACAGAAACACAACTGCAAAAGTGGAAACAAGTGTCCTCACATTCAAGAAACATAATATGAGGTTCGATACTACACATACTTTTGGTTTTCCTCTTTTGCAAGTTTCCTTGCATAACCCCAGGTTAGGTGATTCCGTCAATAGGACAGAAGAGAATGAACTGGATGGATCATTCGGTTAAGGACAGATAAGGGGTATGGTTTAAATGAGTGTGTACCAATCAAACCATACCTTAAAATCATGCCCCCCTTTTCTATGATTGGCTTAGATACATTGTTTCACACTGTATGTGTTTCATTCAGCTTTTTTAGTTTGTCATGTGGTATGCTATTGCTCTTGCAAGTGGATGTTTCTTTTTATGAATTAGACTGCTATTTAACCATATTTTGTAAGGATCTGAGGAAGCGCCATTTTATGGAGTGAAAGCACTTGTCTGTTTAGTAATATAATATTTATTAAAACTTTTCATATTTTACCAATATTGTTGCCATGTTTTGTGGTCTCTGCATATTCTTTTGAATTTCAAATACATAAATTAATTTGCAAGGAGTCTTGGAATGAGGAAGACTGAATGCTATTCATAGTAATGTTGAAATTACAATGTTTTATGGGGAACCATGTCCACTTTTATGTCCATAGCTTAAATGAATATATGTTTCAGGCAGTCCAGAGCCTTTTTTTAGCTGTAAGCAGTCTGCTAAGTACATATGCATTCTTTCCAGGGAGGTATTTGACATAACATGGGGTCATTTATGCAATGCCCTCTATTGGTCTTGACTGTACTTTTTAATTCTCCCTCCCTACTGGCAGGTAATCAAGGATTATAGACTGAGGAGGTAGTTCAACCAGCATTTAATAAGGCCTGCGAAAGTACAAAACTGGTATACGGCAGACAGCTGATGTTTCTGTTGTTCAGGCATGAGTTTATATCTGAGTATGAAAAGGAATAATGAATGAAATTTGTAAAATAAATGCAAAACTTAACTTCTGGTAGAGAACTATAGGAAGAAAGAGATGACCATTTAATGCTCCACTGGGCTGTAAGAACTACGCCAACCTTCTGGCATTTCAAAAGCATACAATGAATTCTGGATGTTTTGTACTATTCAAATGGAGCAAAATTATGAAAGTGCTTTAATACAATCATTGTGCTGTCAGCCACAGAGCAGGCACTGTAGCCACTGACTGCACAAATAAAAAGGATTTAACTGCCTTTGAAATTACTTTGGTTTCTGTCTGTGTTATAATATTATTTTGTATTGCATCGAAGCCAGCAATGGTACAATCAAGAGGCTATATTGGCACTTTTTCCTTATATTTTATGCTTTTAATACTCAATTCTTAGCAGGGATATTGCTAAGCATAAACCTTATTAGTTTTGGGGTGACTATGCCAAGAAATAACTGTGTAAAATAAAAAAAAGAAACATGGTTGGAAATGTGCCCTTTATTACATGTTCTAGCAGAATGCTCATCAGTGGTCTTTTGAGGACGTCTTGTAATGTGTAAATGAAAGGAATAAACCTTCCAGTTCTGCATTCTTTTAAGTAGTTTGTTTTAACCCTTAAATTATACAATTAAAATGATCCTTCCTGAGCTTCCTGCTTGCACTTTTTTACACACTGATCATAAAGATTGCATCAAGGTACCAGTTTGCAGGTTTTCATGATGTCACCAATAAATGGATAACAGACACACACACTCACACACACACACACACACACACACACACACACACACACACACACACACACACACACACACACACACACACACTTTTTTTAAACAGCATGAAAACACGTACAAAGCAAAGTAGTTATATGGATTTAATCTGTGCAGCATACATAGTACATTTTTAAATGTCTAGTCTTCTGCATTCCATCTTTAGGAAAACAGACAAATCAATAAGAAAGCTGACATACTTATATTTATAAAGAAAATGTTTACATATCTAAGAATGAAAGGACAAAAAGTCTCATGAGACAATATTGTTTAATTTCACACATTAAGATATTTTATTGAGCCCTAGTACTTATAAACATAAGGTGCTGGTATTTAAAGGCTTTCTGCTTCCTATGTTCAGGATACTGCCAAGGAGTGCCAAGATACATGACTCAATCACTGTAATCTGTAATCCCCATGGGAACCTGAATCACTTTAATCTGTAATCCCCATGGGACTGTGAATCACTGTAATCTGTAATCCCCATGGGAACCTGAATCACTGTAATCTGTAATCCTCATGGGAACCTGAATCACTGTAATCTGTAATCCCCATGGGAACCTGAATCACTGTAATCTATAAACCCCATGGGAGCATATTCACATATATACAGTCTTGAATGGCACTTAGGAGCTAAAGAATTGCAGGCACTCTGGTGCTTGAGATACTGTATTTATATGAAACTCTCTCATTTAGATGCCAACTGCTGCACAAGTACCCCTGCCTACTTGTAAAAATAATAATGTAAGATGCATCATTTCTGCATCAGCCCTCTTTGTCACTGCTTCTATTGCTATTACAATATACCTAACTCGGCTGCCTGCCTGTTACAGTACTTCCAAGTACACCTTAAATTCTTGCAGAATACCTGACTGAGAATCCTACAGGCATGACATATATTTACCAACCACCACTCCACTGTAGGATGTTGTGAATGGTCAAGGGTGTGCAGACTTACATTAATAGGTACTGGAATACCAAATGCATAGCCAGGTGGTTATAGTGTGTAGTGATACAAATGCCACAGTCTGCTACAGGCCAGTGGCTAACTGCATTATAAGTGGCACATGGAGACTGAAGTGCACCTAGTTTCTCCATGCTTCCCGTACATGGCAAATGGTGATTCATAAACATCTCTGCCTCACTTGCTATGCCTGTGGATTGATAGACCATCTGTGTTTTATTAAATGAGAGAATCCTGTACTATTTTCTCTCCCACTGCTCAGCATCAAGAGACAGGGTGGCTTTAAGTTAGATTACAGCATCATGTTACTCTGCACAGTATGCATTCTTTGTGGGTCATGGGAGCTGAATCACTTGTTTTCTTTGCTGCTATACATTCCACATTTTCCTGAGATGTTGTTGTACAGCTACTTACTGCTTTGTCCAACATCTTTTTTTTCTTTTGTTTGAGCACTTTGGATGTCCATCCTGTTTTTGTGCCTGTTAGTCCACACTAGTACAAGTATAACTTTTGGGTGCACTGTGAAGACTGGTAGAGATGGGTGAAGGCTGCCAGCTTAGCCAGATAGAATTGTGCAGATAATTCTATCATTTGTAAAAATGAATGTTGAACTTAAAACAATGTGGTAACATTGCCATCTGCTGTAAAGAAAGCTAAGTCAAGCATTTCTTGTTGGTCCTTTGAAATTAAAATTATTTCATCACTGCCTTTGATGTTTTACAATTCGGCTCTGGCTGGGCCAGATGGAGGCTTCCTGCCTATTATTTTAAGGCTAAAGTTAATGACCAGAATTTACATGTGGAATGTCCTTTATTGCTCTAAGTGTAAAAGAATGTAAATGCAGTTTCTGTCAACCTGGGAACACCAGGAAAGTGTGAAATGATGTAATGTCTTATCAGAATTGCAGTTTCAATTTAAACAGTGAGAACCAGATATTATTAAGAATTTTTGTCTGAACATCAAACTCACAGCACTGCCTGTTGTCTTAAGTAAGTTATCTTAGACTTGTGTTTTCTTTTAGATTAGCTAGAAACTATAAAGATTAGACTAAGTGCTTTTTGTGATGTCAGAACTGTACTACTGATTTATTTAAGTATTTCTGTGTGATCTCTGAACTCTTGACTAGCACTGTCTGTGTATGTAGTAGAAAGTATTATCTTATGGTTTTAATTATTTATTATTAAATATTTTAAAACCTTTTAACTGTGTCTGGTTTGTGTAGAGATAAGGTGAGCTCCAGAGTACATTGCATGTATATAAGAATCTTGTACCAAGTCACTCTAATAAGCCTTGAGACTGTTTAGTCACATCTACCAATAGGATAATAATATTGCACAGTAATAATTGGACACCCTTTTAAGGGCCTTTGAGTAGCTGATAAATATTAGCTGGGTGGTGGCAGTAATTACTACTGTATAGTCTGGATAAAAGGGGCACAACTGGAGAACCTGTGCCAGCCTTCCCCAGACGCGTCTGTATGGTTGTATAAACTCTTATCTCAAAGTGTGTGTGTGTGAGCTACTTGGGCAGGAACACTAAGCACTGGTTGGACAGAGAGGGTGCTGGAGATTTTAGATTGCCCAGCTAGGCTGAGATCTGGACCTTATAGCTGTGCCAGTGGGGAGTCTTATTGGGGTATTGTCAAAAAGTAATCCAACACAAAGAAAAGGTAAAAATAAATAAAGGCTTTATTGTGGCAAACTCCATGTGAATTAGCAAACCGGTTTTGGCTGAAGATTCAAGCCTTCCTCAGTGCAACAAAGTATTACATTTGAGCACACCCTAGTGTCTGCTTTTATATCAATATATTTCAAGATATACACCTACAATAAATGTATTTAACAGAACAATCAAGTCAGAATGTAGCTTAATTCATTAAGGCCAGGTCTGAATAAAGCCCCTACTCTAATAATCCAGGAGGATTCCTTGTTATTTAATATTTCATGCCATCTTGCTTTGGAAGTTCTGTGCATTTGAATTTTATCAATAATAGTAAAATTCAGTTTGGCAGTTTTGTGTATGGTGGTATGTTTATAGAGGGCATTGGAAATTCTTTTGCTTCTAATCTCACTTAAATGCTCACTTATGCGGTGTCTAAACGGTCTTGATGTTTGTCCAACATAAAAAGAAGAGCAGGTACAGGTGGCTAAATAAATTAGCCAGTCACTGCTGCAATTCCCAAAAACTCTGATCTGATAAACTTTAGAAGTAAAACACAAATTAGAACGAACCCAGAAAACACCAAAAAACCAGTCACCTTGCTCCAGCGAGAGAAATCAGGAAGTTGATACAGCTGATGAGAAAAGCCAAGGAGGATGCTGTAATCTTAACGCAAATTTATTATAAACGTTTTCGCCTAGCTCACTAGCTTGGCTTCTTCAGAGAAAGTCACAAAAAATAGCAAAATGCCACATTTATTCAAATCTAAAAGGAAGTGATGTCACTAAAATGTGTTAAAAGAGGGGAATACCATCCTAGAATGAATATAATAAAATGTTATGTGCTATACCAAAATTATACACAACTATAATATATTTTTCAAATAATAAAATAAATAAAAATGGTGTAAGTACCACTTATAATCTCAAATTTGTTAATACGTGTTAAAATCTTATGCAACTCTAAAGGCAATATTAAAGTGCGACTCAGTAATTAATACAAAAATGACGCCAATATAGTTGAGACATAAGAAATGACTGTAAAGAATGACTATAAAAAGATCTCCTAACTAATACAGAAGGCATCTGGTAATGGCTAACTAACAAAATTGTAGGAAAATAAACCATAAGTCCCAATATCTCAATATATCTCAAGTGGATGTAAACCTCGAGAAATACAACAGTGAATATAGTACCATCACCAAGAAATACGGTGTAAAAATGGTTAATTAAAGAGAAAGAGATACAGATAATGTGTAAATGACATAGTTATCCAACGGAATAAACAGGGGGACTAAGATGCTTACCTAAACAAAAACTGTAAAAAATGATGGTCAATAGATCAACGCAAATAACTTCTCATTTTTAAAACTGGCAAGATGTTACAATTGTTGTTCAATCCAGGAAAATGGAAGGCATCTGTTCTAAATTGCCATTCCAACTCTAAGATCTCTAACAATAATGTCGTTGGACCACCCCTAAAGGATGTTAGTATTTGGTCAATTGCCATGAATGAAAAACTATGCCCTGGTTGGTCGATAATGTGTTTAGCTAAGGCATTATTTTCATTTCTATTGTTGATTGCATATAAATGTTCGTACATGCGATCGCGTAATCTACGGTCAGTCTTTCCAATGTAGAAAGACGGACAGCAATCGCATAATGCTACATACACAACTGATTTACTTTCACAGTTAAGGGGAACCCTTATCGTGTATTTCTTATCCCTCACAATGAATACCTGACCAGATCTGGTTTTGTAACATCTGTTACAAAAACCACAAGGGTACATACCTAACTTCCTGTTAAAAAATCTGTTGGAAAAGTCCCTTTGTAATAACTCTTTTAAATTCATATTTCTTTTGAATACAAATCTAGGAGAATGTCCGAATTTCTTTAACAAAGTAGGGTTACCTAAAATGAAATCCCAATTTTTCTTTATGATTGTAACTATCTCCCTAGTATCAAAACTATATGTAGTAACATAACTCAAAGATGGATCAAACGAAGTTTTTTCGCTGTTACTTACAATTACAGAGGCAGGGGGTGGGTCCAAAGTAGATGTAGTTGCAACATTAAGTTGCAATTCACAAACTGGATTTTCTTTAGATAGAATGGCCTTAAAAAAACCATTTACTCTTTTTGAGTTAACCTCAATAAAAAGTTCTTCTATCAACTGTAATGGATAATTTCTCTTGAGGAACATATCTGTTAAGAGATTACATTCCTCATAAAAGAACTCCAACTGCTCTAACAAATTGCCCCTTAACGATGGCTCTCTTCTGTCTATAGGGGTGGTGGCTAGAAAAGTGCAAGAACGAATTGCAGTACGTTGGTTTTCGATGAATTGTAAATCCTTCATAAGCTTTACGTCCAGGTAATCAATATCCGACGTAGAAAATTTGTAAGTAAATTTCAAAAATTCTGAGGTATTATTGATGGTAGACACAAAAGAGTCAGCCATCAAGTTATCACCTTCAAATAAAATGAAGATGTCATCTAGGTATCTTGTGTAAAACTTGACTGGTTTCACAAGATCAGTTGAAGAAAAAACAAAATGCTTTTCCCAGTAGCTCATAAAAAAATTAGCCACCGATGCTCCACAAGGAGAGCCAATTGCTACTCCTTGTTTCTGCAAATAATATTTCTTATCAAAAATTAAGTAATTCAGTGACAACACTATATCCAGAATTTCAGTAATAATATCAATCTCATTTTTTGGGGCTCCAAGTTCCAAGAGTAAGAGGGCTAACCATTCAAGAGCTTCCTGGTGGGGAATTGAGGTATACAAGTCAACCACATCAACAGTGAGAAAATTAACATCACTGTTGAAGGGTTGACTGTTGATGGCCTCCAGGAAGGACCAGGAGTCCTTGCAAATTCCGGGTAAATGTACGGCATACTTTGACAACAATTTGTCAATGAGCCTAGCACAGGCATACGTCATGGATGACCTCCCATCTATTAATGCCCTCATGGGCGGGTTCCTCACATCCTTATGTACTTTTGGTATGCCGAACATAACCGGAATTTTTGGCAGTGTCATATCAATAAAATTGTAGGTGTCTAAATCAATTTTATTTTCAAGAAATAAATCCCGAAAATACCCTCTTATTCTATTATAAGCCCCTTGTATCTCGTTGTAAGATGCTTCGACATAAGCAGGTGGCTCCAGAATAGAATACATCTTCTCCTTGTAAGTTTGATCATCAAATATGACCAGACCACCCCCTTTGTCAGGTTTAAGTAGTCTAACTGGTGTATTACAAAGGGTATCCAATAAATGGATTTGTTCTTTAGAGGTATTAAATACATAGGGTAGTCTCTTCACTGTCCTGTCATTAATCAAGTGTCTCAAATCCACTTCACACACCTGTTCAAAAAGAAATAAGGTGGGGTGTAAGGGTGGATTAAAGACACTGGGAAGTTTTAAAGTATAAGATGCCTCTAAACTCGTAGGTTCACTGTTAAAAAACAATTTTAAATTTAGCTTTCTTACAAAACATTTCAAGTTTATAATCTCTTTTGATATATCAGCAAATCTACTTGGGACAAAAGTGTACCCGTATGCCAACAGTTCAATCAGTTCATCAGTAAGTTGGAGGTCTGTAAAGTTATATATTTTAAACCACACAATGATTTTTGGATCTAGTTGAACCACAGGAATGTTTGTGTCATTTAGAACTTGGTCAAATGTCTCTTCGTCAATATTCAATTCAGCATTTGAAATCAACTCCAATTCTGTCTCCTCCTGGACCGCTGACGTGGATTGCGTTGACCTAAAAAATTATTATTCGTGTATTGATTTTGTTTAAAGTTATTATTGCCGGTGTTGTTGTTAGCATTCAAGCCTTTAATTCTGTTGCTGCATCTGGGACCAGTGTTAGAATTGTTGGAAATATCATCTTCCAACAAGTCATCATTGGTATCACATATATTATCAGCAGTATCAGCAGAATTAGCAACTGGATTCTTCCCATTCACTACAACAGTTTTACTATCCAACACTTGGAGCTTGGGATAGGCGGTATCATTTTGATACGCATGCCTATCTCTTACCAGTTTTTTAGCCTTGTTTTGTTTTAACTTTACCAGCATTGCCTCTATGCTGGTTAAAGTGCGGTCATAGTTGTATTTGAACATTGGAAAGTTCAAGTCATCCTTTAATTGCTTGTCCAACAAGTCAATTTCTGTTAACAATTGTCCCACCTGTAACTCATAATGTTTAATAATTAGTTGTAATAATTGTATTCCTTGCATTTGAAAAAGCTCCTTTAATTCACTAAAAAAAGCCTCATTATTAATTAAGCCAGATGGTGAAAAAGAGTTCCGTAAGCCTTTCGGTATTAACCCTTCATGTATGCATTGTTTAAAGTATGCAGACTCTAATTGTAACTTTTTTAGTTTTAAAACTTTACTGTCAAAAAGCTTGAGCTTGTCTGAAAGTGAAACAATATTATCTTCGGTATTGGCTAGTCCAGTATTGTCATTAATTTGACTTGAGAAAGCAAATGCTTCAGTGTTTAACATCCATGCCGCTAAAGTGGTCAAATTACTTACGTTGCCATCAATGCCGATGTTATTTGAACCTCCGTTCACTTGCACGGAACTCCGGTTACACAAACGCCCGTTAAGGCCAGATGGACCTGCTCCAGCGTTAGTAGAGTTAACATCCCTAGGCCGTGCATAAGGGATAGAACGTATGTTCTTTCCACTCTGATCCATTGCAGCAGACGGTACACGTGGGGGTTGTGCTGCCGGAATGTAATCCTCGGCTGAAGATGCGGAACCATTGTGCAGTGAAATTAATAAATTTGCGTTAAGATTACAGCATCCTCCTTGGCTTTTTTCATCAGCTGTATCAACTTCCTGATTTCTCTCGCTGGAGCAAGGTGACTGTGGTTTTTTGGTGTTTTCTGGGTTCGTTCTAATTTGTGTTTTACTGGTTTGTCAAAATGGCCACGGAAAGACCTGATAGCCCCAGCACTCCGAACATTTTTCTAGCCTCAAACACCAATGGGCTTAACCAAGAAAACTTGGATTTTACAAATAAAATGACTTTGACACTAGCAGCCTTGTCTGAGAAGCTCGACAGGCTGAACGCTAGACTTGACGTAATCGAAAGGAGTGATGTGATTAGGTTCAATCCAAACCCGGAAGCGAGTGGTTCGCTTTCACTGCACAATGGTTCCGCATCTTCAGCCGAGGATTACATTCCGGCAGCACAACCCCCACGTGTACCGTCTGCTGCAACGGATCAGAGTGGAAACAACATACGTTCTATCCCTTGTGCACGGCCTAGGGATGTTAACTCTACTAACGCTGGAGCAGGTCCATCTGGCCTTAACGGGCTTTTGTGTAACCGGAGTTCCGTGCAAGTGAACGGAGGTTCAAATAACATCGGCATTGATGGCAACGTAAGTAATTTGACCACTTTAGCGGCATGGATGTTAAACACTGAAGCATTTGCTTTCTCAAGTCAAATTAATGACAATACTGGACTAGCCAATACCGAAGATAATATTGTTTCACTTTCAGACAAGCTCAAGCTTTTTGACAGTAAAGTTTTAAAACTAAAAAAGTTACAATTAGAGTCCGCATACTTTAAACAATGCATACATGAAGGGTTAATACCGAAAGGCTTACGGAACTCTTTTTCACCATCTGGCTTAATTAATAATGAGGCTTTTTTTAGTGAATTAAAGGAGCTTTTTCAAATGCAAGGAATACAATTATTACAACTAATTATTAAACATTATGAGTTACAGGTGGGACAATTGTTAACAGAAATTGACTTGTTGGACAAGCAATTAAAGGATGACTTGAACTTTCCAATGTTCAAATACGACTATGACCGCACTTTAACCAGCATAGAGGCAATGCTGGTAAAGTGAAAACAAAACAAGGCTAAAAAACTGGTAAGAGATAGGCATGCGTATCAAAATGATACCGCCTATCCCAAGCTCCAAGTGTTGGATAGTAAAACTGTTGTAGTGAATGGGAAGAATCCAGTTGCTAATTCTGCTGATACTGCTGATAATATATGTGATACCAATGATGACTTGTTGGAAGATGATATTTCCAACAATTCTAACACTGGTCCCAGACGCAGCAACAGAATTAAACCGGCAATAATAACTTTAAACAAAATCAATACACGAATAATAATTTTTTAGGTCAACGCAATCCACGTCAGCGGTCCAGGAGGAGACAGAATTGGAGTTGATTTCAAATGCTGAATTGAATATTGACGAAGAGACATTTGACCAAGTTCTAAATGACACAAACATTCCTGTGGTTCAACTAGATCCAAAAATCATTGTGAACCAGAATGGTGACTTTAAAATATATAACTTTACAGACCTCCAACTTACTGATGAACTGATTGAACTGTTGGCATACGGGTACACTTTTGTCCCAAGTAGATTTGCTGATATATCAAAAGAGATTATAAACTTGAAATGTTTTGTAAGAAAGCTAAATTTAAAATTGTTTTTTAACAGTGAACCTACGAGTTTAGAGGCATCTTATACTTTAAAACTTCCCAGTGTCTTTAATCCACCCTTACACCCCACCTTATTTCTTTTTGAACAGGTGTGTGAAGTGGATTTGAGACACTTGATTAATGACAGGACAGTGAAGAGACTACCCTATGTATTTAATACCTCTAAAGAACAAATCCATTTATTGGATACCCTTTGTAATACACCAGTTAGACTACTTAAACCTGACAAAGGGGGTGGTCTGGTCATATTTGATGATCAAACTTACAAGGAGAAGATGTATTCTATTCTGGAGCCACCTGCTTATGTCGAAGCATCTTACAACGAGATGCAAGGGGCTTATAATAGAATAAGAGGATATTTTCGGGATTTATTTCTCGAAAATAAAATTGATTTAGACACCTACAATTTTATTGATATGACACTGCCAAAAATTCCGGTTATGTTCGGCATACCAAAAGTACATAAGGATGTGAGGAACCCGCCCATGAGGGCATTAATAGATGGGAGGTCATCCATGACGTATGCCTGTGCTAGGCTCGTTGACAAATTGTTGTCAAAGTATGCCGTACTTTTACCCGGAATTTGCAAGGACTCCTGGTCCTTCCTGGAGGCCATCAACAGTCAACCCTTCAACAGTGATGTTAATTTTCTCACTGTTGATGTGGTTGACTTGTATACCTCAATTCCCCACCAGGAAGCTCTTGAATGGTTAGCCCTCTTACTCTTGGAACTTGGAGCCCCAAAAAATGAGATTGATATTATTACTGAAATTCTGGATATAGTGTTGTCACTGAATTACTTAATTTTTGATAAGAAATATTATTTGCAGAAACAAGGAGTAGCAATGGGCTCTCCTTGTGGAGCATCGGTGGCTAATTTTTTTATGAGCTACTGGGAAAAGCATTTTGTTTTTTCTTCAACTGATCTTGTGAAACCAGTCAAGTTTTACACAAGATACCTAGACGACATCTTCATTTTATTTGAAGGTGATAACTTGATGGCTGACTCTTTTGTATCTACCATCAATAATACCTCAGAATTTTTGAAATTTACTTACAAATTTTCTACGTCGGATATTGATTACCTGGACGTAAAGCTTATGAAGGATTTACAATCCCAATTATTTGTTTCAAAAATTCATCGAAAACCAACGTACTGCAATTCGTTCTTGCACTTTTCTAGCCACCACCCCTATAGACAGAAGAGAGCCATCGTTAAGGGGCAATTTGTTAGAGCAGCAAGGATGTGCAGTACGTTGGAGTTCTTTTATGAGGAATGTAATCTCTTAACAGATATGTTCCTCAAGAGAAATTATCCATTACAGTTGATAGAAGAACTTTTTATTGAGGTTAACTCAAAAAGAGTAAATGGTTTTTTTTAAGGCCATTCTATCTAAAGAAAATCCAGTTTGTGAACTGCAACTTAATGTTGCAACTACATCTACTTTGGACCCACCCCCTGCCTCTGTAATTGTAAGTAACAGCGAAAAAAACTTTGTTTGATCCATCTTTGAGTTATGTTACTACATATAGTTTTGATACTAGGGAGATAGTTACAATCATAAAGAAAAATTGGGATTTCATTTTAGGTAACCCTACTTTGTTAAAGAAATTCGGACATTCTCCTAGATTTGTATTCAAAAGAAATATGAATTTAAAAGAGTTATTACAAAGGGACTGTTCCAACAGATTTTTTAACAGGAAGTTAGGTATGTACCCTTGTGGTTTTTGTAACAGATGTTACAAAACCAGATCTGGTCAGGTATTCATTGTGAGGGATAAGAAATACATGATAAGGGTTCCCCTTAACTGTGAAAGTAAATCAGTTGTGTATGTAGCATTATGCGATTGCTGTCCGTCTTTCTACATTGGAAAGACTGACCATAGATTACGCGATCGCATGTACGAACATTTATATGCAATCAACAATAGAAATGAAAATAATGCCTTAGCTAAACATATTATCAACCAACCAGGGCATAGTTTCTCATTCATGGCAATTGATCAAATACTAACATCCTTTAGGGGTGGTCCAACGACATTATTGTTAGAGATCTTAGAGTTGGAATGGCAATTTAGAACAGATGCCTTCCATTTTCCTGGATTGAACGACAATTGTAATATCTTGCCAGTTTTAAAAATGAGAAGTTATTTGCGTTGATCTATTGATCATCATTTTTTTATAGTTCATGTTTAGGTAAGCATCTTAGCCCCCCTGTTTATTCCGTTGGATAACTATGTCATTTACACATTATCTGTATCTCTTTCTCTTTAATTAACCATTTTTACACCGTATTTCTTGGTGATGGTACTATATTCACTGTTGTATTTCTCGAGGTTTACATCCACTTGAGATATATTGAGATATTGGGACTTATGGTTTATTTTCCTACAATTTTGTTAGTTAGCCATTACCAGATGCCTTTTACATAAGTTAGGAGATCTTTTTATAGTCATTCTTTATAGTCATTTCGTATGTCTCAACTATATTGGCGTCATTTTTGTATTAATTACTGAGTCGCACTGTAACATTGTCTTTAGCGTTGCATAAGATTTTAACATGTATTAACAAACTTGAGATTATAAGTGGTATTTACACCATTTTTACTTATTTTACTATTTGAAAAATATATTATAGTTGTGTATAATTTTGGTATAGCACATAACATTTTATTATATTCATGCTAGGATGGTATTCCCCTCTTTTAACACATTTTAATGACATCACTTCCTTTTTGATTTGAATAAATGTGGCATTTTGCTATTTTTTGTGACTTTCTCTGAAGAAGCCAAGCTAGTGAGCTAGGCGAAAACGTTTATAATAAATTTGCGTTAAGATTACAGAAACTTTAGAAGTAATACAGCTAGTGAATTCTTTGGTTTTAAAAATATGTGAACATGCGCTGCAGTGACCACAAGGGACACAGCCTACTAATGTATCACCAAATAATGTTGATAGCTCTGCCTCTGCAGTAAGAAAAAAGACATCTGTCTTGAAGTACCTCATTCAAATGTTTATGTGCACGTAAAATGTCCCAATGATAGTTAATAATATTTCTGAACCTTGGAGTGTTACTACCAAATGTTGTCACTAGTCTAACTGGTTGTGATTCCTGTGTATTGTGTTGAATGGCTCTATTTTGATATTCCAAAAGTTGGGATCTCTCAGTTTGGTTTACCTGGGTTACAGTTTGGGAAATAAGATGTTTATTGTAGCCTCTAGTTACCAGCCTATTTGTTAAATCTTGTTGACACTCATGGTGACTTTGTTCAGAAGAGCATATACGTTTAATGCATAAAAATTGGGACTTGTGATGTTGTTATATTTTGGAAATTTTCTATGTACCTGAGTTTCCAAAGTATGATCTGCTTGTCGAGTAACAATTACATCCAAAAAGATAATTTGTTGATATTCAATGTTTAATGTAAACTGAATATCCCATCTGTTATTGTTGAGATAATTCACAAATTCATGTACATATGTTACATCACCCCGCCACACCATCCAACAATCATCCAGATAATGTCTCCAAATGTCCAACTCATCTAAAAAGGAGTTATTATTGGTGTCATAAATTAACTGCTCTTCAAAAAACCCCATAAAAAGGTCAGCATAAATGGGAGCAAAGGATGCTCCCATAGCTGTACCTCTGAACTGCCAATATGATTTGCCATAAAAATAGAAAACATTTTTAGTTAACACATGTTCTGTTAGGGTAAGTAAAAAATGATTGAAACCAGGAGTGTATAGTTTAGATTTCTCTAGCCAGTATTGAATGGCCTGTAGTCCAGCCCCATGTGGTATACTTGTGTAAAGGGAGATGACATCCAGTGTGCATAGATACCAGTTAGATTCCAGTTGTGCATCCCAAATGATTTTCAAGAATTCAGTGGTGTCTTTTAATCTAGACCTAACCATAGACAATAAGGGTTGTAGATATTGAGTCAGGAAGGCAGATAAAGGTTCAGTTAAAGAACCCTTCCCAGATACAATTGGTCTGCCTGGTGGACATGTAGAGTTTTTATGTATCTTTGGGAGTAGATATAAATACTGAGGGATCGGATCTGAAACCTTAAGTTGTTTGTGGGTTTGTTGATTAATAATGTCTTCCTCCATGGCTAGATCTAGAAAGGAATCAATATGTTTTTTAAAGTTTGGTGTGGGGTCAACAACCATATGTATATAAAAGCGGGCATCAGATAATTGTTTATCTGCCTCTGCCTGATACATCTTCCAATCCATCACTATGATGCCACCTCCCTTATCAGCTGGTAAAATAACTATATTGTGATTAGAACTGAGTTCATGTAATGCTTGATGTTCTTGCTTAGTCAGATTATGTCTGATTGGTTGATATTCTTGAGAGAAATGCAGATCCTTAAGAACACATTCTTTAAATATAGCCACATGTTTGTCCATAGGGGGTTGGAACTCGGATCTTCCAAACTGAAACCCAGTAGATCTTTGAGCATTTGCAGTGTCTGAAAAAAATATTTTGAGATTAAGTAATCTACAAAAAACTGTTTAGTTGATTGATTAAAGTATGCTCAGGTACAACAAAAGTAGGTACAAAATTGAGACCCTTATTCAATACTTTATTATGTATATCTGACAATTCGTATGAGGAAATATTGTGTACATTATCTATTGAGTTACAATTTTCTGTAGCAGTTGTTGAATTTTCTGTGTATTTCTTTCTATGTTTTCTCCCCCCTACATTTTTTTTGCCTAAAGGGTCTGAAGATTGTTTGCGTTTAGCAACTGGAGAATCTTGGTTAGGAAGGCAATCAAAATTAGTGGCAGAAGACGAATCGTCCTCAGAAGTACCACTTTGTGATTGCGCTGTTTTTTTAAGTATAGATCGTGGTCTCTTCCTTCTGTTGGTAGGTTTGTAACTGGGGTCAGAAAACCGGACACTTTTTTGAATGACAATAGGTTTCCCTTTTTCATAGTCAGCAGTGTCTCTGAAATTTCTGAGTTTTCTTTTTGAGAAGTTGTTCTTCTAATGTAGCTAAATCCTTAGCCAAATTAGTCAAATGGCTATTGAAAAACTTTCAGATTCATAAGTCTTGGCTTCTTGGCAATTGGCATTAATTTCTACAATCTGTGTTTCTATCATTCTTTCATAATATACAATCAGTGTATCTACAAACAACATGGATGCTTGGTGTTGTGTTTGGGCCCAGTCTAGTGGTCTCACTACTGATATGGTAGATGCCAAACATCTTTGTGGTGTATTATTTCAGAAATTGACCAAGAATATGAGAACATTAAGGGCCAATATTTGGCACCTAAAATTGTTCAAAGCTTATAAACCCAAAAATACAACACCACGAGGTTTAAGAATTAGACTTCAACCATTAGTGGGGATAATTGATGACCAGCTCTCAATAGAGAGGGTTACTATACAGAGAGTGGACCCCTGATGGAGGGCTAGAAGGTGAGAGAGTACAGCAATTGGTAGTGCCTAGAGCCTACCATCTGGTGCATCTTGCTATAGCCCATGATACTTCCTTTGCAGGTCTTATGGGCATAAAACGTACAAAGAGGCATATTATGTAGAATTCTATTGGCCTGGAATTTCCAGAGATGTAACAGGGTACTGCAGGACCTGTGAGCAGTGCCAAAAGGTGGGCAAGACAGGAGACAAGGTGAGAGCTCCTTTGATGCCTTCGCCTGTGATTGAGGAGCCATTTCAGAGGGTAGCTATGGATATTGTGGGTCCTCTGAGTACCCCATGTTACACATTAAAAAAGTATATCCTAGTGGTAGTGGATTATGCTACACGATACCCTGAGGGAGTGGCTTTGTCTTCCACTGAGGCAGAGAAGGTGGCAAAAGCTTTGTTAGAGATTTTCAGCAGGGTAGGTTTCCCAAAAGAAATACTGACTAACAGAGGTGCCAATTTCATGTCAGACCTGCTGGCTTGTCTGTGAATGTCCTGTGGGGTGAAGCACATGAAGATCACCCCCTACCACCCCCTGACTAATGATCTTGTTGAGAGGTTAAACTCTACAATCAAGTCCATGCTACAGGCATTTGCAGATCAGTTTAAGAGGGAGTGGGACAAATATTTGCCCCATCTGTTGTTTGCTTACAGAGAAGTTCCCCAGGAATCCACAGGTTTTTCACCCTTTGAGTTGCTGTATGGGCATAGGGTGAGGGGACCTCTAGATCTAATTTGAGATGAGTGCGAGTCTCACAAGGAGTCTGTTGTGGCATATATCCTAAACCTCAGGACAAGGCTCAGGGAACACATGGACTTGGCCCAGGAGAATCTGGCAGAAGCCCAACAACAGAAAAAGGTGTGGTATGACAGGAATGCTTGAGCTAGAGAGTATGCTGTGGGGCAGCAGGTAATGGTTCTCATTCCTGTCAGATACAACAAACTGTAAGTAACTTGGGAGGGACCTTCCAAGGTGGCAACAAAGGTAAGTGATGTTAACTGCATGGTAGAACTGCTAGGCAGATGGCAGGGGCACAAATTGTACCATGTTAACATGATGAAACCTTACCATAATAGGCAGGACCTTGTGCTGAGCATTTGCAGTGGATTGCAGGAGGAGTCTGAGGGAGATCTGGGGATTGATCTCCTCAGTGAGGCTCGGGGCTGACACCTCAGTGGAAGGGGTAGCAATTTCCCAGCAGCTATCTCCTACCCAGGTTCGAGAAATCTGAGCAGTGTTGCAGAAATTTGGGGACATGTTCACTGGGAAACCAGGGTGCACCCACCTGGTGCATCACCAGGTGGATTCAGGACCACAAAGGCCTATTAGGCAGGCCTGTTATAGGGTGCATGAGAGAGTCAGACAGACCCTGAGGGAGGAGGTACAGGAGATGTTGGAACTGAGGGTGATTCAAGAGTCCAACAGTCCCTGGGCCTCCCCAGTGGTGCTGGTGTCAAAGAAGGATGGCAGCACTAGGTTCTGTGTATACTACAAGGAATTAAGTAGTCACACAGAGTCAGATGCTTACCCCATGTCTAGGACAGATGAGGCCCTAGAGCAGCTGGGTGGGACTAAGTATCTTACAGCCATTGATCTTACCAAGGGTTACTGGAAGATGCCCTTGACTCCCAGTGCCGGAAAAAAGTCATCCTTTATTACTTCTTTTGGCTTGTATGACTTCACCAAGATGCCCTTTGGGATGAAGAATGCCCCAGCAACTTTCCAGAGGCTGGTAGATCATATCCTAGCAGGAGCAGGAGGGTTTGCCCTTGCTTACCTAGATGATATTGCCATCTACAGCCATTCCTGGCCAGAGCACCTTCAACATGTCAGGGAGGTGCTGGGCAGACTACAGAGGGCAGGGTTGACCATTAAGCTGATCAAATGTCAGGTGGGTATGGCAGTGGTCTACTACCTAGGACATAGAGTGGGGAGTGGTAAGATAAGGCCAGAACCTGCCAAAGTGGAAGCCATTCAGGCATTGCCTGCACCTGTTACTAAAAAGCAGGTGATGTCATTTTTAGGGACAGCAGGGTACTACAGAAAGTTTGTCCCCAGTTATAGTACCATAGATGCTCCCCTCACAGACCTGACCAGGAAGAATAGGCCAGATAAGGTAGTGTGGACCCCAACATGTGAGCAGGCATTCCAGAAGCTTAAAGAAGCTTTGGGAGGAGCCCTGTGTTAGCTAGTCCAGATTACATCAAAACATTTGTTGTGCAGGTGGATGCTTTGAACCATGGGGTGGGGGCTGTACTTAGCCAGATTTCTTCTGAGGGGGAAGAGCACCCAGTGGTTTATCTCAGTTGTAGGCTCCAAGCCAGGAGGAATGCTATACAGCTGTAAAAAAAGAATATCTAGCCATAGTGTGGGCACTGCAGAAACTTCAGCCTTATCTGTATGGAAGAAAATTCACTGTAATGACAGATCACAACCCTCTAACATGGTTAAACAAAGCCAGTCAGCAAAATACCAAATTGTTAAGATGGAGCCTGAGGATGCAAGCATATGATATGTCAGTGCAGCATCACAGTGGGAGTAGCAATGCCAATGCAGATGTGCTCTCAAGACAGGGAACGGGGTAGGTACACTCAGCTAGACCTAACCCTCTCAAGCGACGTTTTTCAAGGGTCACTTGAAAAACTAGTTTGAGTTCTCTGGGGGGGATGTGAAGACTGGTAGAGATGAGTGAAGGCTGCCAGCCTAGCCAGATAGAATTGTGCAGATAATTCTATTATTTGTAAATATGAATGTTGAACTTAAAACAATGTGGCAACATTGCCATCTGCTGTAAAGAAAGCTAAGTCAAGCATTTCTTTTTGGTCCTTTGAAATTAAAATTATTTCATCACTGCCATTGATGTTCTACAATTCAGCTCTGGCCGGGCTAGATGAAGGCTTCCTGCCTATTGTTTTAAGGCTAAAGTTAATGACCAGAATTTACATGTGGAATATCCTTTATTGCTGTAAGTGTAAAAGAATGTAAATGCAGTTTCTGTCAGCCTGGGAACACCAGGAAAGTGTGAAATGATATAATGTTTTATCAGAACTGCAGTTTCAATTTAAACAGTGAGAACCAGAGATTATTAAGCATTTTTGTCTGAACATCCAACTCACAGCACTTCCTGTTGTCTTAAGCACATTATCTTAGACTTGTGTTTTCTTTTAGATTAGCTAGGAACTATAAAATTAGACTAAGTATTTTTCTGTGATGTCAGAACTGTACTAGTGATTTATTTAAGTATTTCTGTGTGATCTTTGAACTCTTGACTAGCACTGTCTGTGTATGTAGTAGAAAGTATTGATGCAAATGTTGCTATTTTATAATAGCATTGTTGTAGCTTACTGCTAAGTGATGTATGGAGGTTGGCGAAAATGGGTCTGTCATACATGAGGGATGGAATAAGCAAAGTGTTTACTAGTTTGATCCTAGTTTGATTATCAAGGCATAGTTTGTGTCGGTTCAATTTGCCTAGTTTTAAATGGGTCTTCTTTACTATATTCAATATATGTTGTTCAAAGGAGAGTTTGTTGTTGATAGTAATTCCTAGAAGTTTTGCGAGTTGTACCTGTTTGATTACTGTTTTGTTATGGCAGAGAATTTTGAATTCTGTAGTTTGAGGTTTTGATGAGAATAATAACAGTTTAGTTTTTTTGGTGTTAAGCATTAATTGAGAGTCATTCAGACAGGTTTCTATAGAGGAGAAAGTGTCTTGGGTGATTTTCTGAAGATTGGGGAAATCACTGGAGGATGAGATGATAGCTGAATCATCTGCATACTGAATTAGTATGGTGTGCTGGGAGGCTTTATTTTGATCATTAATGAATATATTAAAAAGTAGTGGTCCTAAAATGGATCCTTGTGGGACACCTGTGATGTTTATTAAGAAACCAGATACTTGGTTTTGCCATCTAACTGATTGTTGTCTGTTGTTTAGGTAAGAGGAAAACTAGGTTATTACACTTTGGGAGCAGCCAAGTTTCTGTAGGTGTTGCAAAAGCTTAGGGTGAGATACTGTGTTGAAAGCTTTTGAAAGGTCTAGCAGGAGTACAGAAGTGGATAAGCCAGTGTGAAGAGCTCTGTTCACTATGTCAGTAAAGAAGATTAGGGCTGAGGTAGTACTATGGCCTGGGCGGAAGCCATGCTGAATGGGAGATAAGAGGTTATTATTGATGAGGTGATTGAGTAGTTGGGTTTGAATACATTTTTCTAAGATTTTTGATAGTAGGGAGAGGATGGAGATGTGCCGGTAATTTGAGAGATCGTGGGCATTACCTCCTTTGTGAAGTGGGGTAATAATGGATTTTTTTCCATAGAAGGGGGACACATGATTCAGTAATGGAGTGATTGATAAGAATGCTGACCAGCTAGGCAATCGCTTTGGCTGCTAGTTGTAAGTATTCTGGTGGTAGGATATTGGCTGAGAGTGTGCAGGGTTTTAATTTGGTTACAAATCTCTGAATATGGGATGTAAGTACAGGCTGGAATGAAAAAGGTGGATTAAGTAGTGAATTATTTATGGGGAATATGGGGTCTATCACAGTGGTGCTAGAAGTGGGATTTGTTTTGAGGGCGAGCCCTTGATTTGTTTTTGGATGGTGTCAATAAAATGGTTATTGAATATTTGGGTGATCTGGAGAGGGGAATTTGACGGGTGCAGGTGAAGGAATTTGGATGTTACCAGGATTCAGAAGGGAGGATACTGATTTCCAGAATGTTTTTGGCTTGGTATTTTAGGAGGAGAGTTTAGAGGAGAAGTAGGATTTCTTATTATTTATGATAAGTTTCTTTGCAGCATTTATAATTTTTTGTAATTTAGTTCATTTTCTATGGTTCTACATTTTCCATGTTTTCCAAGCTTTATCTCTGGACATGAGGGTTTGTTTGGTATGCTTTGTCAGCCAGGGAGCTTGGTTTGGTTTTCGCAATTTAGTACAAAGAGGTACTAGGCTGTTTAATGTGTTCAGAAAGGTGCTGTTAAAGTATTGTACAGCATCATCTAAGGGCAGTGATTTTAATGAAGACCAGCTGTGAATTTGAAGGGTAGTTATAAATGTTTCTTGGTTAAAGTGGGCAAGGTTCCTGATTGATTTATATGTGGGAGGTTTGGGGATGTGTAAATGGGTTCTGTGGGTGTAAGCAGGTAGGTGGTCACTTAGGGTGTTAGGGAGGGTACCGGTACTGGTGTAGTAGTGGGAGTGGATACTAGGATCCAATCTAGTATAGCTTTGGCTTGGGTGTTTAATGCCTGTGTAGGCTCTGAGATAAGTTGTGTGAAGTTATGGAGATTAATGCTGGTGTTAGGAGCTTTGGAGGTTAGGTTATGCCAGTTGATGTTAGTATCTTCTAGAATGATAGTTTCTTGGGGGATAGTGTGGTTAATCCATCCTAGGAAGTCTTCTAAATGTGGGATGTTATGACTGGAGGGAATATAGATGGTGACAATACATAGTTTGTTAGGGTTTATAAGGAGGGATGCCATTAAGGTTTCCAAGCAAACAAAAATGGGGACTGGCACTGGATGTATATTTATTGTTAAGGAGTCTCTATATATTAGGTCTATGCCCCCTCCTTTCTTCTGGACCCTATCTTTACAAATAATGCTGTAGCTAGGTGGAAGGATTTCAGAGTTGAATATATGTGCTTTGAGCCAGGTTTCAGTTATTGCTATTATGACAGGAGAGTGGTGATTAAGTTGGAACTGGAATTCTGTAATTTTGTTGCAGAGGCTTCGAGCATTGATAGTTACAAAGTATAAATCACGGACTTTAGGGGTGTGGGTAGTTTTGGGTAAGTTATTAGGTCCAGGGTTTGTGTGTATATCTCCACATTGGGGTAGGACTATGAGAAAATGAAGTAGAGTGTGTGGTTGGTGATTTTATAGTGATGGTAATTTTGGGTAATGTGTTAATTTCAATTTCGTGGTGGTGGTGGGGCATGGTTTGGTTGAGCGTAGGGTGTTGCTTGCTAATAGGAATGGAGAGATGTTGGAGTCACTTTATAGGTTGACATGTGAGATGGTGATTAGTGTTGTGGATTGTGGGGGTGAAATATTTAGTCTAGAGTAAGGAGAGGTGCATAGAGATAATAGTAGTAGTGAGGAAGTAAGGATGGGTAAGAATGATGAGAGGTGTAATACATGGAACATTATTATATTGGGAAAAATGTGGGCTTTTATAGAAATATTAAGAATGAAGAATAGGTGTTTGGTGGTATTAAGAAAGGTGGAGGTGTTGGATGGTATTAAGAAAGGTGGAGAGGTGGAGGCAGGATAGGGGAGGGGATAGTAAGAGGGCAGCGAGGATGCAATTGGTCTGGAAAATGTAGAGGGTGGAGCTACAGGAAGTATAAATTTAGAGGAAGTGGGGTGGGTGGGAATGGGGGTATGGTAGAGGAGCAGAGTGAGCCCGGAGCGAAGTAGAGGGCGAATGGAGCAGGTTGTGCCCGTCCTCAGCAGCTGTTAAAGTAAAAGAAAAAAAAACAATCACCTAAAGGTACTGCACAGAGAAAAGGTGCAGTCTGTAAATGTGTTTGGATTAGCAGATACACTTTTAGAGGGGGGTAGAAAGGTCCAAGTAACACTGGGTAGTAAAGGCAAAAGGTAGAAAGTATGTTTAGAGGAGAACAAATGCTAAGTGGGTGTTTTTTAGATGATATGCCTCTTGTTTAGCAGATGGGAGGGGAGGGAGGGAGGAGAAGCTAACATTAATTATACTGTAGTTGGTTGTGTGAGGGTAGTAGCATTAAAAATTAATGCAAAAAATGGAGCTGCAGTCCTTAAAGAAATCCACTATCTGACTTTCGATGGGGTGGGGCTATTAGGTAGCTTTAGCTGGGTTGCACTTGGGTAGTACAGCTATAACAAAATGTTAGTGAAACAAAAACAGTAACGAAGGGAGTATTAGTCCTAAAATCTGCCTAAATTCTGAAACTGCAGTAGTGGGCTAGGCATCTGGGAAGGGGTAGGAGGGTTCCCTAGTGGTGTGCTCTCTAGGAAAAAAATATTTAATTACAACCAATAGATATTCTGAGGAGGAATTAGACATACACCGCTTTTCTTTTATGTGTACTTATTTCTCTGGCTTTGAAATACTGGAGGTATGTCTATAAGATCACCCGGTTGCTGTTTGTGGTGAAAAAAGCACTTTGTGGTAGAGTTTAGTAGCAAGGATTATGAAGGGGGCAAAAATTATAAGAAGGAAAGAAAAAGACAGAGAGAGAGAGTGATTACATAAAGGTAGCAAACATATGGAGAAGCAGCGTACATAAAATGATACAGTAATTAAACATTAAACAGGAAATGGGTTAAATGCAGACTAGAGCAAATACTATTTTATGTAGCAATTTGAAATAGTGGATAAACAACTGTTGAAACAAAAAGCAGAGTTATGCAGTGTTTTTAGCAGCAGATTCAAACGCATATAATAACATTACAATGCAATGTTCAAGTTTGTGAAATATGGCTTTTATTGGATCCTTTGTTTGCATACCTACTGTATGCATGGACTCCCATATGTTGTTACGCCAATGAGCTCTTATTCTTTTGTGAATCCACGTGGCACAGTATTTGGATTTTAACATGTATCATCCTTATGCAACTGAATACGATGTTTATGAATAGCACCTTGACTCCATGCTTTTGTTGCATGCATGCATGCGTGCATGTGTGTGTATGGATATGATGGTGTACATCTTTGTGTGTGTGTGTGTTTATTTTTCCTTTGAAGGACACATAGAAAGGCGCACAGAAATGACTGCAGTGCACAGACATATAATGCATGCCAGCAAAAAGGCTACCAATTTATATAGTCCTGTGTGGTTTTGCAGGATCATTTTTGCTTCCATATATTAGTAGGTATCCAGCCTTGAAAACAAGTTATAAATATATCAGTTTCACACGAGAATGCATCAGTGGATCAACAAATGTTTAAGCAATTGCCAAGGCACCAAAGAAAAATGGCTGAAGCAACTTTTGCCAGCAGTGGAGTTTTCTTTTTCTCCAATGTTGTGCTGCTTTAGACTAGGTATGCTTAAGTTTTGGTGGGTGTGGAGTGACTTGTCCCCCTATAAAAATAGTTAACTTTCGAGGTTTGCCAAAAGTTGTTTTGGTAATTTTTATTTTTTTGATGGATTGGCACTTGTTTAGAATTGTCGATCTATTGACATGAATCTGTTTCACATTCATGAATTACATCTGTGATTTCTGCATCTGGAATGCTTCCCGCACAATTAAGCATGATCAGATTTATTTACCAGCTGCATAAAATTAATGATGTAGAGAAAAGTCTCTTTGCTCATACGTGCTACCTGCAGACTCTCAGCAGAGATCAGTATTTTTGTAATAAAACTAGAGACATAATTCTATGTCTTATATTGTCTTGATCATATTTTCTTTACATTTATGAATCCCAACAGTGTCAATATATATGGATGCCACAGCAGGACAATTGAAAACAACATATGGCTGCTTAGCTTTCTTGCAGTACTTGCTGCCATTCTACAAATACATTTAGGAACACATGCAGACATTTCGACCAAAGCACCTAGGAGCACACGCACCCACTTTACCAATGTACAAAGTATCACATGAAGCCATTTTGGCAATGCACATAGTGCCACCTGAAGTCACTCTAGCAATGCGTATAGAAACACATGCAGTGATTCTGCCAAGGCACATAGTAACTCATGCATCCATTCTACCACTGCACATAGTATCACATGCAGACATTCTATCAATGCACATACAAACACATGAACACATTCTAGCAATGCACATAGTAACATCTGAAACCATTCTGCCAATGCACATAGGAACACATGCGGCCATTATGACAATGCATATAATCCCTCATGTAGCCATTGTACCAATGCACATAGTAAGTCATGCAACCATTCTACCAATGCATATAGTAGCACATGAAGCCATTCTATAAATGTACATAATAACTCATGCAGTCTTTCTGTCAATGCACATAAAAACACATTCAGCCATTCTACAAATGCACATAGAAACACATGCAGCCATTCCACCAAGGCACATAGGAACACATGCAGCCATTCTACTAATGCACATGGTAACACATGAACCCATTCTGCAAATGCACATAGTAACACATTAAACCATTCTACAAATGCACATAGAAACACGTGCTGTTAATATACCTATGAACAATGTAATACATGACGTCATTCTGCCGATACACATTTCCACTCATCCACCCATTTGACCAATGCACATAGAAAAACATACAGCTGTTCTACCAAGGTACACAACAATTCATGCAAACATTCTACCAATGCAGATCATAACAGATGAAGCCATTCTACCAATGCACATAATAACTCATGCAGCCATCTTACTAATCTTACCAATGCACATTGCAACTCATGCAGTCATTCTGCCAATACAAATAGGAATGCATGCAGGCATTCTGACAATGCACATGGAAACACATGCAGCTTTTCTACCAATGCACATTTATTTTTATTTGTTTATTTTATTTTTACAGTTGTTAACCGGGTTAGTCCAACTGGACCCAGAGAGACCTTTTTCAGCAGAGACTCAATGAGAAAAGCTCAAGAAAAGTAATTAAAACATAAGAAAAAAAAACCCCATAACAATTCAAGTTTTAGGATACTTAACAGTACAAAAACAGAGAAAGAGAAATATACAATCTGAATATATACAAGACAAAAGTACTGCATTTTGAGAATGCAGTAGCAATACGTTTGAGAAATTTGGTTAGCAATTTAGGTATTTACAAGAAATGTCGCAATGCGTAAAATAAAATATTCAGAGGAACATCATGACATAGTATAACAAAGATGCATTTAATAGCATAGGTATTAACTTCAGAGATTCAGCTAATGCACATAGTCATGCAGCATTTCTGCTAATGCACATTTTAACACTTGATGTCATTACAATGATGCACATGGAAACACGTGAAACTATTCTGCCAATGCACATATTAACTCATGCAGTCATTTTACCAATGTGTATAGTAATGCAGTCATTCTACCAATGCACATAGAAACACATGCAGCCATTCTGCCAATTCAAATAGTGACACCTGAAGCCATTCTGTCAATGCACATAATAATATATGCATCAATTTTACCAATACCTATAGAAAAAAATTCAGCCATTCTACAAATGCAGATAGAAATACATGCAGCCATTCTGCTAATGCACATAGAAGCTCATGCAGTCATTCTGCTAATGCACATAGAAACTCATGCAGTCATTCTACCAGGGCACATGGTAGCACATGAAACCTTTCTGGCAATGCACATAGTAACTTATACAGTATTCTATTGATGCCCATTAGAAAACATGAAACCATTCTGCCAATGCACATAATAACCCAAGTAGTCATTCCACAATTCCACATAGAAACACATGTAACCCTTTTACCAATGTATATAGAAAGACATGCAGCCATTCTACCAATGAACATACTAACATATGAAGAAACAGACAGTGACTAAAGGTGAAGGTATATCAATTTACATCAAAAATAATTATACCTCAAGGCTGGTCAAACAGGACAGTGCACTTGAGCTACTCCAGTTCCATCACCACAGGCAAAATCCAGTACCACTTCCTTGCAAGCTATAGGTCCCCCTTTGTGACCCAGGAAACCCATGCTATGTATTTAAACTTATTGGGGATACTCATCATCCAAACCAATACCGTATTCATAGGTTCATAGGTTCATACTAGGCTATCTGCCCAAGGGCATTTATAAGCCTAGCCCATAGTTATGTGGCTTTCGCCACCCCTTTAGTTTGAATAAAACTATGCCTATTATTTTGTTGTGCCTCTGTCAAGCAGTGACACTGAAGTAATCCCTGAGGTATATCTGCGATCTCCCATCCTTTGGTCAAGATTCCTCTTGAACAAGGCCAGCGAGGTGCTCTGCCTCACATGTACCGGGATTTTGTTCCACAGCATAGGGAGTCTCTGGGTGATGAATCTGTCCCTCCAGCACGTTCTATTAATAACCGTGTCAAGGTTTAAGCCTCCCACCCTTGTGGTTCTGAGGGATCTAGATTTTTTGAGGTGAAACATATTCATCAAATCTGGGTTTGACATGGCCTTATATGTCAGGCACAGGTCACCTCTGAGCAAGCGGTATGAGACTGAATAGAGCTGGAGTTCTTTCAGTCGGGCAGCATAAGACATATTTTTGAGACCCTTTATCCTTTTGGTGAGGAACTTTTGGGGCCTTTCCAGCTGCTGTAGGTGTCGGGTCAGATACATTCCGAATGGGGCATTGTACTCAATCATAGGTCTAATGAGTGATGAGTACAGGGGGACGATGACCTCCCTTGATCTAGATGTGAATCCCTTCATGATCAGGTGGGCAATGTAGAAGGTTTTCCTAACTACTTTAGCAACATGAGTGTCAAACGAAGGCTACTGTCAACCTGGGTCCCCAGATCCCTGATGACTTCTTCTGTGCTCAGTGGATTGCCACCTATATGGTAGCTAGGGGTAACCTTGTTTTTCCCGAAGGGTATGACTATGCATTTCTTGGCGTTTAACTTTAGGCCATGGCTCTGGCACCAGTTATCCGTTTCTGTGAGGCCCTTCTGAAGGATATCTGTGTCAGATGTGTTTTCGACTATGGCCCAGTTTGCAGTCATCTGCAAACTTTGTCAGCCATAACCCTCCTGTGTTTGCTTGTACTTCAGAAAAGTAGATGCCGAACAAGAGTGGACCCAGGACTGAGCCCTGTGGGACACCACTTGTGACAGGCTTTGAGTCTGACATGGCTCCAGCAACTCTGACCCTGTGGGTTCTGTCACTTAGCCAGTTTGCAACCCATCTTGTGATGTATGGGTTTACATTCAAGCTGATGAGTTTTTCGATGATACCTGAGTGGGGTATTGTGTCGAAGGCCTTTGCCAGGTCGAGGTAGGCTGTATGAACTGCCTTTCCCTCATCAATGGCCTTGGTGACTGTCTCGAAAAAGTCAACCAAGTTTAAAAGGCATGATCTGCCTTTGACAAAGCCAAACTGGGTTGGATCCAAAGTCTGCAAGTTCCCTATGTCTTTATTTATGAGTTCCATTATGATCCTCTCCATGGCTTTGCAGATAAGGCTTGTCAAGCTAATGGGACGGTAATTTCCAGGGTCGGTGGAGGCACCGCCCTTGTGAAGTGGGACCACAGTCGCCGTGCGCCACTCCTTGGGTATGTATCCTGAGGTGAGGCTAAGATTAAACAGCTGTCCTAACTGCGGGTTTAATTCCTCATTGAGTTTGTGGAGCACACAGCTGGGGACACCATCCGGTCCCATGGATGCTGTGTTTTTTGCCTTGGAGAGAGCAGTTCTCACCTGGGCGTTGGAGATGTTTGGGGGCTACAATCCTCTGGTATAGATATCTCTCCTTTTTGGGGAGTTTGCACTGAACCTGTCAGCCAGTATGTTGGCAATGTGTGTAGGTTCAGTAATCTTCACATCATTTTGAACTAATTCTGAGCATATCTGGGAGTTTCCTCCTAGGTTTCTAACATAGCTAAAGAAGGCCTTATGATTGTCTTTTGAGTCCTTGGCGATTTTTCTCTCAAAATTTGCCTTGGATGATTTTATGAGAGCTCTTAGTTTTTACTTATAATGATCAAAGGTGTCTTACCTTTCAAGGATTTTGCTCTATCTTGTAGTAGCTTCCTCCTTTTGTTGTAGAGCTTGTTTATGGCTGGGGTCCACCAGACTGGATGCTTGCCTTTGGTACAAAGAGTCTTAGTTTTGTTTGGGATTGCCTGATCCATGCAGTCCTGTAGGTGCTAGTAGAAGGCATTTGTAAGTGATTCAGCGGTTTGAGTAATGTTTACCACTGGCTCAGGGGCCTTAAAGGAGACCACACTAGTTTTTAGAAGTGTGAAGTCGGCTTTTGAGAAGTTTTTCACTGTGGCCTTTTTTATTTCAGGTGGGGGCGGGATGAGGACCTCCAGCGAGATTAGTTTATGATCTGATCTCACCAGTGAGGGGTATACTTCCGGTGTTGAACATTGTGATCCCATGTTCGTGATGATGAGATCAAGTATGTTTTCTCCTCTTGTGGGGATGGTGACTAGTTGTTCCATGGCATTTGAGTTTATGAACTCCAGGAACCTTTGGGCTAGAGTGTTTGGGCTTGAGTAGTGTTCCCAGTCTATATTAGGGTAGTTGAAGTCACCTAGTATGATGGTGTTTGGAGATACATTTATCCCCTCCAATGTTTTCAGGAAGGCCATGTGAGGTTCCTGAGTTTGAGAGGGTGGCCTGTAACATGCTACAAATTGCAGAGCAGTCTTGCCTATGGTTAATTGCACCTGGATAGTCTCCGATGCATCATGTGTTGCCACCAACCTTGAGGTGTGGGTGTCCTTTATGAATATGGACACCCCCCCTCCTTTCTTGGTGTTGTCCGGATTTTGGGGCCGGAACGCATGATATGAGGTGAAACCTGATAGTGCTGGGGTGCTCTCAGGAGCCTTGAACCAGGTTTTTGTCACAGCACAGACATCGATGTTCTCCATACTGAGAAGGGCCTCGAGTGTGTGCATCTTGAGATTGAGACTTCTGGCATTGAGCAGCATTACCCTTAATTTTTTTCCTTTTTTGTGTTCTAGGGTGGTAGGTTTAGAATTTGAGCCTTGCCTAAAAAAGGCACTATGGGGGTGGCAAGAGCCTTTGCCAATATCCGGAAGCCTAGGGGTGACAGGTGCAAGCCGTCCCTTGCAAAGCAGCGTGGCTTGTCCAGCATGTCATCCCAGGCAGACAGACATTGGATCCCCTTTGAATGACACCAGAATTTAAGCCAATTATTAAAGCTGATCATCTTATCACTGTATTGTGGCATCATTCTAGGTGAAGGTAGGATACTGCTCAAGGTCAGGGTCATACCTGCCTGGGCTACATAATCAGAGAGCTCCTCAATGTCTCTTTTCATGTAGTCCAAGGAGGTACATCTCAGGTCGTTGACACCAGCGTGGACAATGACTGAGTCGCACTTGTACCTGCTGTTGAGAGACCTGAGTGCTTGCGTTATGTGGCGGATTCTAGCGCCCGACAGGCAGCTTACTGTGACCTTCTCCTTACTCAGTCTGGTGAGCGGGACGTCAGTGTGTCTGACTATGGAGTCACCTATGACAAGTATGTTTGGTGTTGTATTTGGCCTTAAGGGCAGTGACTGCTTTGCACACTGATTTTGTTGTTTATGTGTTGTTTGTGTGGTGTATTGAGTTTGCAGTTTCTTGGGTGTCTGCTTTGGAGGCCTCTGCTGTTTAGGTAAATTTTTACTCAGAACCTCCGAGTATGTCTTAGTGTGTTTATGTCATTAGTGAATTTAATTACCCCACTATTATCTGGGAATCCTATACGACACAAAATTTATACGTACAGAGATTCATGGATTTTGTAAACAGAAGCTCCCTTGACCAAATTGTCAATACACAGACTAGGGCTGCAACCATAGTGTATCTGGTCCTTACTAATATGGGAGAGAGCTACACACCCCCTAATGTAATGTCTTCTCTGTTAAGATCAGACCACAAAATGGTCTCCTTTGAAGTAAAAATAAAGTCTGGAACACCAACTAACCCTGGAATATTCAGGAACTACAGTAAGGCTAATTCCTGCTATAAAGTGATATCCTGGCAAAATTGCAAGCCCCCATAAACCATGAGAACACTGCTGCTTATGCAGACCTGTTCACAGAAGCCCCATAAAAGCATGTTAATAGCTGCACAGAGGCAGCTGTACCTACCAGGAAGAAGTACAAAACTAATTAAAAAAACAAGCCACCATGGTGGAATCACAAAATCAGAAGGCTGTAAAACAGAAGTAAGAAAATGTTGTTTCTTCTTGTGGCTTTTCCCGGTTAGGGGGTTGCCACAGTGGAACTCCGGTCCGCTAATGATTGGTAGTTGATTTTTACGTGCCGAGTTACCAGCCCTGATGCACAACCTTCAACGAAGGTACGCCCATTCACACATGTCTCCACGCAGAAGACGCTCTAACTGAGAATTGAACCGGACAGCATCTTACTGTGAGGCGACAATGCTACCGCAGCACCACCACCGCGGGTCAACAGAAGGAAGAAAATCATGGCAAAAATTAGGAGGTACAGAAATAAGCAGAATAAAAGCACTCTCATCAAACTAAACAAACAACTTGGAGGACAAATAAAGTCTACCCAAGCCAAATTTGAGGTAAGTTTGGCCTCCTAGGCCAAGCACAACCACAAAGCATTCTTTAGCTATGTCCACAACCTCAAAGGCAATACACAATTGCGTGCACAGCTCATTGTAAATGGAGCCACCTGTACTGAGACAGCAGATATAGCAAACCTTCTGGCTGACAAATTCAACTCCAGTTTTACCCCTTTCTCCCTCCTCAACCTTCCCTCAGAAAATACCACCAAATATAACTCCCTCTGCTATCACTAAAGAACAGGTCCTTAATGCTCTATCTAAGGCCAAGAGTGCTATATCGATGGACCCAGGCAATATTCCAATACATGTTCTAAATAGCATGAAACATGAACAATCAGGCACTCTGGCATTACTATTTAACTGTAGACTCCTAACAGACTTCATTCCTCATGAATGGAGAACAGCAACAGTTATCCCTCAAAGGTGGCATCTAAAAACCCTTGAAACTCCAGACCCATAACTCTCACTAGTCTTATATGCAAAGCCATGGAAAGAATTACCATGGAAATGATCAATAATGACAGAGTAAACCTCCAGACATTGTACTCACCCCAGCTTGGTTTCATTATGTGCAGGTCATGTCTAATCAGCCTGGTGGACTTCTTTGAGAAGGTCAACAAAGCAATGGATGAGGGTAAAATGCTTCATACTGCCTACCATGACCCGGCCAAGGCATTTGACACAACACCCCACTCAGGAATTGTCACAAACTCAAGAGGTTAGGTACAAATTTGTATGTCACTCAGTGGATAGTCAACTGACACATAGACAGGACCAAGGAAATAGAACTGGGGAGTCCACCTCTACAAAGAGGCTAGTCACAAGTGGAGTTTCTCAGGGATCGTTCCTTGGACTGCTCCTTTTTGGCATTTACCTCTCTGAGGTCAAGTCCAATGTCAATGGTCTCTGGCTGACTAAATTTGCAGATGATTGCAAATTAAGAGCTGTTATTGAATCCTCCACAGAAAAAAAATATTCTCCAGGAAGGGCTGACACAGACAAACAACTGGTGCCAGAGCTCTGGACTAAAACTAAATGCCAAGAAATGCATAATAGTATCCTTTGGGAAGTTATCCACTCCTGGTAACTATCATATTGACAACACACCCATCAGAGATGACCCAGTAGTCAGGGACTTAGGGACACACATGGACAGTAATCTAGCCTTTGACCATCATTTTATTGTGTTGATGGCGCAGTGGTGCAGCGGTAGCATTGTCACCTCACAGCAAGAGGTTCTCCAGTTCAATTCTCGCCTGGGGTGCCTTCTGTGTGGAGTCTGCATGTCCTCCCTGCATCCGTGTAGGTTTCCTCTGGGTGCTCCAGTTTCATCACACATTACAAAGACATGCATCTGCAGTGTTTCTCCCCGGGCCTCTGCTGAAAATTGGCTTTGCTCCAAGTCGGACTTTCCCGGTTAACAAATGTTAAATAAATAAATAAATGTCTCTACAGTAGTGAGATAATTATTCTATTTTGTACAACTTATAAAGGTATGGCATCTAGGTCCAAGGAAGTCATTGTTCTACTGTATTCAGCATTCATTAGCTCTGTCACTGAGTACAATGCCTCCTTCTTATGTACCTAACAAGTCATATCCAACAACTGGAATGTCCACAGAGGTTCCTCACTAAAAGAATACAGGGCGTAAGTAAAATGACTTATGCAGACCACCTCAAGGCCCTATCCCTGTATTCTGTCTTCTACAGGATGTTGAAGGGTGATCTATACCTGGCATACATGGCATTGCCAGACCCCACTCTGATGGTCCTCTTGTATATCAACAGAACAAGCAGCACCAGAATTACCCACTTTAAAGACTTAAACCTTGCCTGTGATAAATATAAAACCTGTGGCAGAGACAGGTATGTATCCCAGAGACATTCCCATCTCTAGAACAGGCTATACATCCATGTGAAGCAGACTTCCTCCCTAACCCAATTCAAGTGTAACTTAGACAATTGGATGGGGAACAGGAAATTCATCCCTGGTTTGGCACATATGCCTCTAATGGACACAGGCAACCTGTAAATGGTTCATCTCCCAGGCCCTTTCTTGTAAATGTTCCTTCTCCCAACTCCCTGCTTACACTTATCAAGGATACTTGAAATTGCAAGAGATTTGGGATGCATGGTTAGGCTTAAAAAGCCCTTTGTAGTCGTTTGCCTATAAACACCTATGAACCTATCAACCTAAGCCATTCTTCAATGCACATAGCAACACATGAAGCCATTCTTTCAAAGCACATAGAAACACATGCAGTCATTCTGCCAACTCACATAGTAACACATAAAGCCATTCTATCAGTGCATATAATAACTCTTGCATCCATTTTACCGATGCACATAGAAAAAAATGTAGCCATTCTAAAAATGCAAATAGTAACACATGCCATCATTCAGCCAATGCACAGAGGAACATATGCAGCAATTCTCCCAATGTGCATAGTAACTCAAGCAGATATTCTGCCAATGCACATAGTAACTCATGAAGCCATTTTAACAATACACATAATGACATATACAGCCATTCTCCCAATCCACACAGAAACACATACAGCCATTCTACCAATGCAAACCAGAACACATTCAACCATTTGTGCAAATGCACATAATAACTCATGCATTGATTCTACCAATACACATAGTAACACAAAGCAAAACTACCAATGCACATAATAACTCATACAGCCTTCTACCAATGCACACAGTAACTAATGCAGCCATTCTATGAATGCACGTAGGAGCACATGCAGCCATTCTATCAATGCACATAGGAGCACATGCATCCATTCTATCAATGCACATAGTAACACGAAGCAAAACTACAAATGCACATAATAACTCATACAGCCTTCTACCAATGCACACAGTAACTCATGCAGCCATTCTATTAATGCACATAAGAGCATATGCAGCCATTCTATCAATGCACATAGGAGCACATGCAGCTATTGGCCAGTGCACATAGAAATATATACAAACATTCTATCAATGCAAACCAGAACACATTCAGCCATTTGTGCAAATGCACATTGTAACTCATGCATCTATTCTACCAATGCACAAAGTAACTCATGCATCCATTCTACCAATGCACATAGTAACACGAAGCAAAACTACCAATGCGCATAATAACTCATGCAGCCTTCTACCAATGCACACAGTAACTTATACATCCATTCTGTCAATGCACATAGGAGCACATGCAGCTATTGGCCAGTGCACATAGAAACATATGCAACCATTCTACCAATGCAACTAGTAACACATGAAGCCATTCTACAAAAGCACATAGTAACACACGAAACCATTCTACCAATGCGCATAGTAATTCATGCTGCTATTCTACCAATGTACATAGAAACACATGCAGCCATTCTGCCAGTACCATTAGGAACACATGAAACCATTCTGCCAATGCAAATTGAAAAACATTCAGTCATTCTGCAAATGGAGGCCAGAACACATGCAGCCCTTCAACTGTAGCACATAATAATACATGATGCCATTCTGCCAATGCATATAGCAACACACAAAGCCATTCTACTAAAGAACGTACAAACTCATGCAGCCATTTTGCCAATGTACATGGTTTGCACTTGTCACCACTTGGTTTCCAGATACTGGCAAAAAATTTATCTATCCCCATAGTGCCTTTCTTAGGCCGGGCCAAGTTGTTAAACCCTCCAACATAATAAAAATCACTCACGACTGCCTAAAGATATTGCTGCTCATTGCTAGGAGTTTAAATAAAAAAACTGCACTTCCTGGAAGCAGTTGTCACCCTGGAGAATGCAGAAATATGTGCAGACACAGAAACATGGCTCAGAACCATAGATAGCATTCTGGCTATTAAATGCTACAATGCCTTTTTTACATTTCGTTCCCCCTCAGCTCAGGATAAAACAAAGGGAGGAAGTGTCTCAGTGTTCATAAAGGGCAAGTACACTGCTAGACTGGTCCAGCAACATCACTCGCTTGAGCTGCTCCATGCCCAACTAACCATAGGTGTGACCCCCTATCATATCCTTGCTAGCTACAGATCATGAGTCTGGAAAACCACACCTCTTACCTAAACCTACTGGAATCTCTTAACATTCATCCTAACACCATACTTATGGGTGATTATAACTACCCCTCCACTAACTGGCAGACTTATATGACCCACAATTCACTTGCTCAGAGGTTTTTGGACTTTGTCAATGCAAACACCCGAGAGCTGCTAGTTATCTCCCCAACTAGAGGTACAAATAGCCTAGCCCTCATACTCATAAACATAGAGGATACTGCTCCCTCCAGTACATTAACTGCTCCCTGGTAAGATCTGACCATAACATGATCTCCTTTAGTATGAAAATTAACCTAGAACCCCCATCAAGCTCCAAACCCATTAAGAGCTTTGCTAAGGCCAATTACCTCAAACAAAGTGACAGCTTATTAGTCTTCCAAGCCTCCCTGAACCTGAGTGACACTGAGGCCTACTCTGAGCTGTAGACAAAAGCACTGTACAACCACATTCATAGCTGCGTAGAGGAGGCAGTACCAGTCTGGATCAAACCCATGATTACTGGCAAAAATAAACCACCCTTTGTGGACACAGCATAAGTAGGCTATTCAACAAAAGGAAAAAAATCCTCTCCAAAGCGAAGAAGGAACAGACAAAATAGTGCAAAACGATACTCACCAGTCTAAACAAACAATTTAGAGAGCTGGTCTAAGCTGCCAAAGGAAACTATGAGACAAAGATAGCCTCCCAGGTGAAAGATAACCATAATTTTTTTTTAATTATGTTCGTAACCTCAGGGAAACACTCAAGAATGTGCTGCCTTATTAATGAGCTGCAGGACTTATGCACAATCTGAAACTATAGCAAACCTGCTGACCAACAAGTTCAGTTCAAACTCCACCCCCATCACCTCCTACCATACCCAAAGAAATACCTGCAAACATCACCTTATTGATCATTATGAGGGAATAAATCCTTACTGCGCTCACTAAAGCCAAAAATACAGCCTCCATGGGGCCTAATACATTTCAGGATGCTTTTTAAATAACTTAAAACAGAACCTAGCAGGGCCACTAGAAACACTCTTTAACCACAGCCTCCAGATGGGCTTTGTCCCAGAGGATGGAGGACTGCAACACTCATCCCTCTATACAAGGGGAGCCCATCAACTGACCCAGGGACTAAAAAGACACATTAGCTTGACCAGTCTTATCTGCAAAGCCATGGAGAGAATTATTATGGTCCTAATCAATAACAGCATAGGAAACCAATGCAAACAGTGGACCAGGCCCAATTTGGTTTTGTCAAAGGGAGGTCTTGCCTTCTCACTCTGGTGAACTTTCAGAAAGTCACCAGGGACATGAATGAGGGTAAAATGATACACACTACTTATCTAGACCTGGCCAAAGCTTTCAACACAATCCCCCACTCAGAGATCATAGATAAACTTACTGATTTAGGAATAAACCCCATCCATCATTAAATGGGTAGCCAACTGGCTCACTGACAGAACACATGTTGTTTGTATAGGTGAATCCCCTTCTGAAAAGAAACCTGTTATTAGCAATGTCCCACAAAGCTCAGTGTTGGGGCCCCTCCTGTTTGGTACATACTTCTCTGAAGTGAAGGCCAGTGTTGGGGTTCTCTGGTTCACCAAGTTTGCTGATGACTGTAGGTTGAGAGCAATCATTAAATCCCCAAACAATGTTGACATCCTACAGACAGGCCTAAAAATGACAAATGACTGGTGCCAAAACTATGGTCTGAGACTAAATGCTAACACATGTGTAATCATACCCATCTGTAAATCAGATGTCCCTGCAAATTATAATATTGACAGCACACCCCTAATGGTAGACCCAGTGGTGAGGGACCTAGGAACACAGATAGATAGTAACCTAAACTTTGACCACAAGGTAGCTACAGTAGTGAGAAATCCTTCTGTGTGGCTCAACTTATAAGTAAAGACATGGTATCAAGATCAAAGGAAGTCCTAGTGCCATTGTACTTGGACATCATAAGGCTCATATTCGAGTATAATGGTCCCTTCTGCATATATCTAACTAGACACTTAAACCAACTAGAGCAGCCTCAGAGGTTTCTCACTAAAAAAAAATACAAAGCGTAAGGCACATGTCTTATGCAGACTGACTAAAGGCTCTGTCCCTTTACTGCTTTTCATATTGTTTATTGAGAGGGGACTTCAGCCTAACCTACAAGGCATTCTCTGATACAGTCCTGATAAAAATGTTAAACATTCAAAAGAAAAATTATACAAAGGTTACATGTTCCATAGACCTGAACCTTCATGGACCTGAACCTTGCTTGTGACTCTAATAGAACTTGCTGGAGAGACAGATTTGCATCCCAAAGGCTACCTCGTCTATGGAATAAACTTTCTATCATTATGAAACAAAGCCCATCCTTCACTCTTATAAAAAAGAATTTGGATAAATAGATGGGGGACTGAAAATTCACTCCTTGGATAATGCCCATGTCCCTTATGGACAGAGACAGTCTGTAAAATGCTCAGGGCTCCAACACCCAAAGACTCACTATCTTTGTACTACCCCAGGGCTGGTGTTAGAACTTTGGGGGCCCCCAGCAATTATCAAATTGGGGAACCCTCTGCAATTCCAGTATGAGTATCACCCTGTCATTGCCACCCCTTCTAAGCAACATCTTTGCTCATGCTACAAAATTTTAGGAGTAGTACGGACATAATGACCTGTAGCTACAATGCTCTTACATTCTGATAGGCCTGTGTACCACACTATGTTGGCCCATCTCACAAAGGGACATTTACAGTTACTGACATTTAGTTGCAACAATGACACATTACAAATCCTCTATGTACAGTGCTGGACTTAAGCAAAATGGCACCATAGGCACTGGCTACTGTTTCTTACTCCCCTCCACACACACACTGTCCAGTGCTTCCCTGTTTTCCCCATCTTGGGCACCCCATACCATGTACTTTACTTTTTTCTTCCTTTTCTCACATTTTGCCTTAGTCTATAACTTTTTAAGAAGCCATGGCTTTAAAATTCTTTTCAGAGAATATAGAAAGTTTTTTTTTTCTTTTTACACAACCTTTTCATCCACAGAATATATGTACGTGAATGAGAGGGAGGATAGAGGACTGGTGAGGATGCAGGGAGTAGAGTTGGTGAAGGTGGATGAATTTAAATACTTGGGATCAATAGTTCAGAGTAATGGTGAGTGTGGAAGAGAGGTGAAGAAGACAGTACAGGCAGGGTGGAATGGGTGGAGAAGAGTGTCAGGAGTGATTTGTGACAGACAGGTACCAGTAAGTCTGAAAGGGAAGGTCTACAAGAGGGTAGTGAGACCAGCTATGTTGTATGGGTTGGAGACGGTGGCATTGACAAAAAGGCAGGCATCAGAGCTGGAGGTGGCAGAGTTAAAGATGTTAAGATTTGCACTGGGTGTGACAAGGATGGACAGGATTAGGGATCAGTATATTAGAGGGTCAGCTCAGGTTGGACAGTTTGGAGACAAAGTCAGAGAGGCGAGATTGCGTTGGTTTGGACATGTGCTGAGGAGGGATGCTGGGTATATTGGGAAAAGGATGCTAAGGCTGGAGCTGCCAGGTAAAAGGAAAAGAGGAAGGCCTAGGATAAGGTTTATGGATGTAGTGAGAGAGGACATGCAGGTGGTTGGTGTGACAGAGCAAGATGCAGAGGACAAGAAAAAATGGAAACAGATGATCAGCTGTGGCGACCCCTAATGGGAACAGCCAGAAGAGAAGACACAACCTTTTCATCCGATGACGACTTAGAAATTATGATTAAGTGTAGAAATTCACTGTTGCAATTCAACTTTAGTTTCCTTGCATCCTTTCAATGCACCTTTTCTGACCAAAACAGTGTTGTAATGACCACTTAGTAAATAACTCAATTAACCTGGAACCCCCAGAAGCCGTAGACGCTCTAGGATGCATTTCATAACTTTTTAATCCAACGGTAGTCTGAACAAAAATCATGAGTAAGAAAAGAATTTCAGTCTTTTTTTTTCTTTCAAGGCAAACATAAGTTGTGTCCAAGGCTTAATGTTCACAGTTGACAAAACAGTATCTCATAATATACTAACAAGACAATTGTCATTTTTTTGACGATACACCAAATCCTGTCTGGGAATACTGCCTGCCTCCCTAATCCCCCCATCCCTCAAAAGACAGTCACTACCTGTGCATCCATCTGGGTCAAATGGCCATAGTCATGTATTTTAAGTGACTGCTCTCATCAGTATACATAGCACACCTCTTCACTTCTCACCCCCCCCCAAAGACAGCCATCTGTATACATGCCTGATGTGTGATTGTTAGGCAAGTGAAAAAATAATGATTACAGTAATTTATTCCACTTTTTCACTCCTATACAGTATACTGCCCCTACACAAGCTATAGTAAACTTCTTTATATACATCTGACGTCTATGAAAAGGTAAAAGAAGCAATGACCACACTGTCCCTCGCCCAAACACACATTATAATGAGCTCCTGTACATACTTGTAAGGCTTGACTGTGATGAAAATTAAAGTAATGACCACACAATCCCCAGTCCCCCTCATATAACCTGCAGCAACCTTCAGTACACACACACACATCTGAGCTGGCTAGTTTTAGAATGGGTGCGGGTGATGACAGAGGCTACTACTAAGTTCATGCCGAAATCCCTTTAAACAGTCTGGGGTGTGGTGGACACCAAACCTCTCAAAGATCAAAGTGTCTGAATGTTGTGTGATATATTTTATGCCTTATTTTTGAAATATAATTACTTCTCAACTGCATCTTTTACTGCTGCCAACAGGAGGTGGTACTGCTGGCATAAGGGTAAGGACTTTACCTAACAGACACAAAGTACAGGGTTTAATTCTGATCTCTGGTTATTGGCTAGGCTTGTAATAGTCTAAAAACTGATAGCTTAGTATTTACCTATGAACCTATAAGAGAAATATATGTGTCCCAACATTATTGTGCGTGCACAGATGAAAATCAGTGATATTTTACACACGTGTGTGTACATACACACAAACACACACACACACTGCACATTCACCTTCAGGGAAAATGTAGTAATTCCATTTCACTGCTTCATGTTTTTGTGGTGCTGGGTTTAACCAAAGCATGTGAATAGACGTTCATATGGACAAGGGAAGGCATGCAGGCTCCACATAGTTAAGAACTCAACCAGTGCAAAGCATTATGAGACATAGTTGCCAGAAGCTGTTGAGTCTGTCCATGTATACATAAGCACTAGCAAATAACATCAAAAATTAATCATTTCCCCCAAGGTTCCCTTAATTACTTTCTCATGTATGCACAAACACAAAATTAAAGCATTTTCCCTAATGACTTCATCAGTAGTGTGTTTGTATGCATAGTACATATCAAATAACATCAAAATGAATCATTTCCCCCAAGGATCCAGTGTGTACTTTGTCCATGTATGCACAAGCACTAAAATTAAACATTTTCCCCAACGACCCCTTCATGACTTTATGTAAGCACAAGCAATAACATGAAACATTTTCTCCAATGACCCCTTCAGTTAGGTTTGTCTATGTATACACAAGCATACTGCGGTGGTGGTGCTGCGGTAGCGTTGTCGCCTCACAGTTAGACGTTGCCCATTCGATTCTCAGTTAGAGTGTCTTCTGTGTGGCGACATGCGTGAACGGGCGTTCCTTCGTTGAAGGTTGTGCGTTAGGCCCGGCAAGCCAGCACGTAAAACTCTACTGCCAATCATTAGCGGACCGGAGTTCCGCTGTGGCGACCCTTAACCGGGAAAACGGGAAAAGCCAAAAGACACAAACAAATTACTTAATTAATTTAGTTCCCTTAATTACTTTTCCATGTATGCACAAGCACAAAAATAAAGCATTTTCCCCCAACAACTTCTTCAGTAGTGTCTTTGTATGAGTAAAAAAAAATCATTTTCCTCAAGGTTCCCTTAATTAAATTTCAATGTATGCAGAAACACAAAAATAAAGCATTTTCCCCCAATGACTTTTTCTGTATAAACAAAAACAAAATTACATCAAAATGAATACTTTCCCCCAAGGATCCCTTAAGTACTTTGTCCATGTATGCACAAGCACACAAATTAAACATTTTCCCCAATGACCCCTCCAGTACTTTTCTATGTATGCACAAGCACTGAAATGAAAATGTTTCCTTTCCCAAACAATCTATTCACACTGGCTGCCTTAGACCCAAAACCCTCACCCAGTGCCTTTCCCGCCAGTTACCAAAGTCCAAAAAAAAAAAAAAAAAACCAGAAGATAAAATTGATAAATAAAATACTGGCTGCAACTGCCTGCAATAAGACAAAGACATTACATTAATATATTATACTTAATTAACATACCACCACCAGGGTACTTACAGCATTGGACTTGGACTTCAATTCACAAACTCTTGACTTTAAAACAAATAAACAACAAAGTTCAGTTCACTTACTTTAGTCTCGACTGATTTAGGAGGGAAAGAGTTCTGGATTATATACCAGTAGAAAAAGCCCGGGAGTCCAGCAATGGCTTTTAACTGGCTTTTTATTTATTTTTTTTACACCTGTGACCTGCCACTGAACCTGGCCTGACCAGACTGAACTATTGTTAGTCAGGCAGGGGGGAGGCACACCAATGCACCTATTTACCCTTTCCTTCACTGTAGTGTGATGTGCAGTCTCATCTCGATTTATATAACTTTTGCATGACTTTCTCTACTTTCTGTACTGTCTTGCTCCATAACTTTGTTGCTATGAGAATGCTATTTTCTCTTCGTTTTTTTTTTATTTTCTTACTTAATTACTTGTGTTTGTTAACTGGGGAGGAGGCACTGAGGCGGAGCAGCTGAGCAGAGCAATGATGACGGTGGACTTCCTGTTTCAGCCTGGGATGGGATTGTTGTCTGGTTAGTGATTTACTTGTCTTTGTGTGTCGTGCTTGCTTGATAATTTTCCTAGTCTTATTTGCCTAAGTGTAAGTAATTTACTTAGAGTTATGCACTTAGCAAATAAGACTAGGGAAACCATCAAGCAAGCACAATGCATATGATGATGGGAAAGCGATCTCGGAGTGAGTCACCAGAGTTTGTTAAATGTAAGTTTCCCACTCCCAGTCCCCGAGTCCCAGAATTTGGAGTTGAACGGAACCCCAACCCCCACCCCCCACACAAGTGGAGTCAGTCAAGGAAGCCAGCAGGCTGGCAGCAGCAGAGGCACAGCACAACAGTTTCGCCCTCAGGTTTTTTGTTTTGTTTTGTTTTGTGTTTGTTAACTACCAACTGGGGAGGAGCACTGACGACAACGATGGACACGGACTTCTGTCTGGTTAAGTGATTTACTAAGAGACAGTCATGCACGACGCACTTAGGACAATTGGGCAAACCAACGAAAATCATCAAGCACATGATAATTGGAAGGCCGCGATCTCGGAGTCGCCAGAGTTTGCATAACTTAAAGTAAGTTGTCTGCAAAAGTGTGTGTGTGGGGGTGCCCCTTCCCCCCCGGTCTATGGTTCTTGGGCCCATGCTATGGGATTGCAGTGCTACTCACTGCACCATAGTGACAATGAACAGTTGTGTTCACACATCCTCTTCCTGCTAATAGATAGCTGTCCAAAATGTGTGAGGTCTATGATTGTAATGAGAAATGTAAGAAAATATGACCAGCTTGTTACTTTAAAGTACACTGCAACCACTCACCCCCCACACAACCATAATAGCAGTGCTGATAATGTCTGTGTTAGAAAGTAAAATAATATCATAGCTAGCTTGTTACTCTTACAATACAACATGCTTACACACACAAACACACAGACACACACACACACACACACACACACACACACACACACACACACACACACACACACACACACACACACACACACACACACACACACACACACACACACACACACACACACAAAACCACATATGCACACACATATACACTTACACATACATATAAGTCATAGCAATACTGGTTTTGTACTTATTTCAGCAAATAGCAGTATGCTGTGCAACACTGGTACTGCCACACCAGATCTATAGCTGTTGTTTAGCAGTCATCAATTGGGGGTAAGTCACTTTTATTTAGCTCATTGAGGAGTAATACATTTCTGTCACTGTCCGTAATTTCACACACTGTTGCTGAATTTTGACTCATAATTTATCTCTCTCCCATACAAAAAAGTTTGATTTGCTGGTAAATAATTTATTTACATTTGAAATGCCAGGATCCTTTAGAGTGAGTCCTGAAATATGAAGACTGAATGGCCAAAAAAGCAGAATTACATACACTAAGTCTCACATGGCCATTTCTAGGAATATTCCCTTTTTCTGTGATGTATGGCAATCTTGTAGTTGGTATAGATAAGTTCTGGGGTGTGGACAGTGCAGTGGGCTTGCCCCCTCCAAAAAAAAAGTAAAGAAGAAGGATGATGTTTGGGATTCACTGCTCTGGATTTTCAGTCTTTTTTTTTTGGCATTTCAGCACCAGGCATTTTAAGTGCCAACACACAGTCAAGGATGATTAAAAGGCCCCCACACAGTCAAGGATGATTAAAGGGGCCCCCTTCAGCTATGAGTATTGCAGGTGCCTAAAGCTGGCTATGATGTTAGTTTTGGTGGAGAAAATGTCCACCAGAAGGATTTAATTAAGACAAGGGCACTGCGTCAATGGTAAAATATTTAATGAAATCATGAAACCTGTTATTTCGGTATCTTTCAGTTTTAAAGGCTATATAAATAAGAGTTAATATTACCCACCTGGTTTATTAAGCACACAAGATTGCTGTACTAGCTTTTATTGGTTTTACTGATGTATTACAAACTATCAAAGTAAGATAACTTGCTGTGGTTGGGGGCCCCCCCCAGTGACCGTAGGATTTGCTGGTGCCAAAAGTCAGATATGGCTGCAGTACAACCAATGTGTTCACAGTCTAGATGTGGCCCCACTAGAAGTTATCTGTTGATACAGCATTTACTTTTTTTTGTTGTTGCAGGGGTGTAATAGTAATGACTGGCACATATCCAGGTACAGTGCTTGTCTGTATTCTCAACTAATTTAAGACAAAACACTTTGCAATCTATTTAAATGAATGTTAATACATACGTAGCATCATTTCATAGGCCGTATATAAAGGAACATTGCTCAGCATCGCTTTGTCCGGGGCTAGATATATAACAGCTGGAGGTATAGTCATGGCTGGGTGAGAGAAGGATTAATCTTTTGATCTGGTTGAAGAAACCTTGAAGGCTTGCTTATGTGCAAGTGAGAAGAATAAAGCTATATTCTGATTTGGTTTGAATAATGTTTTTCCCTGTGCTTTCATATTCTCTGAGAGTAAGAACATGGGATACGGTTTTAACACAAGGACTGATCTGCATTTCAGTTGAGATGATTTATATACAGTGTCACTGAGAGTGATGGGTCATGGTGAACACTAAGATATATGAAAGTGTTGACAATATTAAAGTGTTTATTATGAAATTATGTGAAAGGAGACGGGTTAGAGATAGAACTTAATCTGAGTGCCTTTCACTCTACTCTGTCTCATCCACACAATTATCTGCCTCAATATTTTACCAAAACTAGCCTCAAAACTCTATTTTGACTTTCATCCTATAATTTTAGCTCACAAATGTTCTTCTACTCTTCAGGATCCCAGTTCACTCTCTGCATAATCTGTTTTAGCTTTAATCTGTAGCCCTAAACTCTATGATGCACTGCCACCTGATATAAGAAACATCGAGGCTCTTCATGAATGTCACAATAAGCTAAAAGTATTGTGAAAAGACACTTAATCCTTCTTCTTGTATCCTGTTCCTTCCCAACCAGCCTGCTCCTTCCTATGTTTCCTTGCAAATAGCCAACACTAGCTTATGCTCTATTGTATTCATATATTTACTATTGCATCTTTATTTCAGTAACCCCCCCTGCTCTAAACTGCCTCAGACTTCTGCATAGGTGCACAACTTGAGTGTGATATCTGATTTTCTTCTTTGCCCAACTACTCTCTTCACAGTAATTCTGTCAGTTTTACTATTTGCTTGTTAGATGACATTTACCTGCATTACTGCTAACAAGCCAGTGTTTATTAAACTTCTGTTTATGCAAACGTGTTTACTGATGGGACCACTAGCTAACCTGGCCAGTCATGCTCACCCTAATGGCAGACTGACTTTTTTCCACAAGAGCTTTCTGACATCTTGAAAAGGACATTTTTTTTTCTTTTAAGTAAATTATTTTGCCCTTCACAGCATAGTTAAAAAGGCTCCTAGTAAGAAGGGTTTCCCTAATCCCTTGATCACTTGCTCCTCAACCCCCAAACCCAAACTAACTCCATATCTCTTAACTCTTTACTAATAAAACACTAGTAAAGCAAATCTTGCAGTATGTGCCTTTCTAAAGGCAAATCAATCTCTGTGGATGCAAACATGCTGCAAACTTCTCTGAACCAATCAGGTCCTTTCTTTACTTCAATGTCATCCGTAAAAAAATAAATAATAATAAAAAACTTTTCAAGCTGCAGCCAATCAGGTCCTAAAGCAGACCTGATGCATTGCAGCTTTTGCCAATGTCACCTCTTGAGTTAGGATGGAAGAAGCACAAGGGAAAAAATGCAAACACAAGCATTTTACTGCCAAAACCATGATACCTGCCTGCCGAATCTTGATGGCCATATCCCAGTGGGGGCCCTGACCTGTAGCAAGGCATTTGGGGGCCCCCTATGGTTGTGGGTTTTGCAGGTGCCTAACTCTGGCTATGTACTACCCTATCCCATATCTGGGGAATTAAGATAAAAGATTGTCATATCCTGGGTATTATTGGCTAGGCTTGTAAGGTCTCTTGTGCCATTAGCCAAGTAATCACCTATGAACCTATGTACATAGTAACTAATATAGCCATTCTGCTACTGCACATCGTAACTCATGCAACCATTCAACCAATGTGCAATGATACACATGCATCTATTCTACCAATGCACATAGAAACACATGCAGCCATTCAGTCAATACATTTAGTAGATGATGCTGCCATTCCACCAATGCACATAGTAACATAGGTTCATAGTTGTGTACTAGGATAATGGCCAACACATGAAGCAATTCTAACAATGCATATATTAACACATGAAGCCATGCTATTAATGCACAAAATAACTCCTGTAGCATTTCTTCTAATGCACATAGTAACTCATGGAATCATTCAGCCAATGTAAATAGGAATGCATGCAGGCATTCTAACAATGCACATAGAAACACATGTGACTATTCTGCCAAAGGAAATACTAACACATACAACAATTCTGCCAATGCACATAGTAACTCATGCAACCATTCTACCAAGGCACATAGTAAGTCATGCAGCCATTCTATTACTGTACATAGAAACACATGCAGCCATTCTTCTACCAATGTACATAGAAACACATGCAGCTGTTTTACCAATGCACATAGTAACTCATACAACCATTCTACCAAGGCACATAGTAAGTCATGCAGCCATTCTACCAATGTACATAGAAACACATGCAGCTATTCTGCCAAAGCACATACTAACACATGCAGCAGTTCTGCCAATGCACATAGTAACACATGCAGCCATTCTGTCAATACATTTAGTAACTGATGCTGCCATTCTACCAATGCACATAGTAACACATGAAGCAATTCTAACAATGCATATATTAACACATGAAGCCATGCTATTAATGCACAAAATAACTCATGCAGCCATTCTACCAATGCACATAGTAACTCATGCAGACATTCTTCCAATGTAAATAGGAACGCATGCAGGCATTCTAACAATGCACATAGAAACACATTTATTTTATTATTATTTATTTATTTTATTTTACATTTGTTGACCGGGAGTAGTCTGACAAAGCTGCAAATAGCCCTTTTTCAGCAGAGGCCCAGGGAGAAAAGCTCCACAACAAGGTACAACACAAAATAGCAATTACAGAGATAATTACAATATTTGCTGGTATTAACAACACTGTACAAGTTACAAATATTTAAAGGTAATCATTCATAATGCAGGTAATGTGAGATATAATTATTTTCTTACAGTAAATAGAGTGTTAGATCAATAAAAAAATAGTTAATTACTAGAGTTGATTGAGGGAAGATTTGTAGGAGTTAAGCTAAGGGACAGGAAAAAGTAAGTTAGACAGAAAGTAATAGGTAAGGTAAGGAAATAAGTGATTAAAGCTGAGCAGAATAAAAGCCAAAGTTAGATATAGTGGTCAAATAAAGGGCAGATTATATGGGGGAGGACAGTTTATGGGGGATGTGTGCAGAGGCAGGGCCAGAGTGCTTTTAAGTATTCCTTTGCAACTGATTTGAATTATTTTGGGTTGAGTTATTAAGCTGATTTGGAGTGGGAGCTTGTTCCAGGCAATGGTAGGATGATAGATATAAAGGTTACTACCCATTTTAGTCCTAGGTTTGTGGATAAATAGTAAGTCTTGGTCAGAACTGTGAAGTGCTCTTGTGGGGGAGCAGATATACAGGAGGATAGGCTAGGGCAGTAGAAAGATTGATATAATATAGAATGTATAATCTGGAACTGAGAGAGAAGAAGCAGATTGGATAGTTCCAGCCAGTTTAAGTGTTTAAGTGAGACACAGTGATGAGTTTTACAAGTATCTTGGGCAGAGAATCTAGCTATCTTGTTATAAGTTGAGTTAAGTTTTGGAAGGACTGTGGTGTGAGGCTTGTGAGTATTTGAGAACAATAGAGAAGACTAGGTAATAGATAGGTATAAGATAGAGTTACTTTAGATTTGTGGGTGAGAAACTTTCTATTTCTGTAAAGGAGGCCTAATTTGTGATGCAGTTATTAATGTGCAAGTCAAATTTAAATCATCTATAGTGACACCTAAGAAACTAGTACTGGTTTCAGCTAATACTGGAGTTTTATTGAGAGAAGTTATAGTAAAAGTAGATTTGAGATGGGTAACAGTTTTTGGGAGAAAGAGAAGGAGTTTTTTTTTTTTTAGGGTTTAGGATAAGTTGGTTGGTGGTAAGCCAGGACTCCACTGATGTAAAAGCAGCTTGAGTCTGAGAGATGAGATCAGTGGGAGAGTCAGAGATAGTAATTACTGTAGAGTCATCTGCATATTGTACAAGAGATGACTGGGGGCAAGAAGTATAGAGTAAAAATATGAATTTGCAGTGGACCAAGGATGGAGCCTTGGGGTACACCCATTGTTATAGGGAGAGAAGGGGAGAGTGCTGACAGCTACTTCACTGATTCTGATCGGTCAGTGAGATAGCTGGAAAACCAGGTGACAGTATCAGAAGAGAAACTAAGATTAGGTAGTTTAGTCAGAAGCAGAGAGTGTGAAACAGTTTCAAAGGCTTTAGAAAGGTCTAAGAATAGGCAGGAGACAAGTTTGTTGCTATCACGAGCAAGGAATATAGTGTTAGTAATGGAGATCAGTGCAGTGGTTGTACTGTGTTTTGGGTGGAATCTATGCTGAGTAGGAGTAAGTAGATTTTCTTGTAGTAAATATTGAAGTGTCTGCTTGTGTATGCATTTTTGAAGTATATTTAGAGGAGAGACAGGATGGCTATAGGTCTAAAGTTAGAGATTTCATGGGAATTTCCTCCTTTGTGGATAGGTTGTGAATAGAATTATTTCCAGACAGATGGAACTTTAGACTCAGTAATACAGTGATTAATGAAGATAGACACAGGAAAGGCAAGTGTATCAGCAGCCAGCTGGAGAAAGAAGGAAGGAATATTATCAGCAGAAATGGAGCATGGTTTTAATTTGGAGAGTAAGGATTTAATATATGTAGTAGATACAGGTTGGAAAGAAAAGGGTTTAGAGACGTTGGGACTTGAAGGTAGGACAGAGTGATTGGAGTCTTTAGCTAAGAGGGGATCTGTTTTGACCATCTTAGTAACAGTTTCTATAAAGAAGGTATTAAAGATAGTGGCAGTGTCTTCAGGTGTATTATTTGGGTAGGGATTGGGGGAGGATGGGTTATCGGGGTGCAATATTTGGTTGATTGTATTCCAGAATTTTTTAGGATTAGATCTTAGAGCTGTAGGAGGGTTAAAGTAAAATTCTTTTTTATCCTTGGCAATTTTTTGTGCAGTTTCTAAGTTCTCTGTATGTTTGCCAGTCAGAAGGGAGTTTATACTTTATCCAGGTTTTCCACAGCCTGTCCTTATTTCTCATTAGGGTGCGGGATGTCTTAGAGAGCCATGGAGATATTTTGGATTTTATACTAACAGTACGAAGAGGTGCAAGAGAGTTTAATATATCAAGAAAGATTTAGTTAAAAGATTGGACTGCTTCATCTAGAGTAAGTTCTTTGAGGTATTCTGCCAAAGCACATACTAACACATGCAGCAATTCTTCCAATGCACATAGTAACTCATGCAGCTATTCTACCAATGCACATAGTAACACATGAAGCAGTTCTAACAATGCATATATTAACATATGAAGCCATACTATTAATGCACAAAATAACTCATGCAGCCATTCTACCAATGCACATAGTAACACATGAAACAATTCTAACAAATCATATATTAACATATGAAGCCATACTATTAATGCAGAAAATAACTCATGCAGCAATTCTCCCAAAGCACACACTAACACATGCATCAATTCTTCCAATGCACATGGTAACACACAAAGACATTCTAACAATCACATAGAAATACATGCAGCCATTCTGCCAATGCACATACTAACACATGCAACAATTCTGCCAATCCACATAGTAACTCATGCAACCATTCTACCAAGGCACATAGTAAGTCATGCAGCCATTCTATTAATGCACATAGAAACACATGCAGCCATTCTACCAATGTACATAGAAACACATGCAGTCATTTTACCAAGGCACAAAGAGGTTAATGCAGCCATTCTGCCAATGCACACAGTAACTCATGTAGTTATTCTCCAAAAGCACATAGTAACTTATGCAGCCATTTTCCTACTGTACACAGTAAGTCATGCAGCCATTCTGCCAATGCATATAGAAACACATGCAGACATTCTGCCAATGTACGTAGTAACTCATATAGCATTGGTAGTATGGCTTCATAAGTTACTGTGTTCATTAGCAGAATGGCTGCATGTGCTTCTATGTGCATTGGAAGCATGGCTTCATAGTGTTTCTGTGTACATTTGCAGAATGGCTGCATGAGTTTACTTTGTGCATTGGCAGGATAGCTGTATGAGTTACTTAATGTATTGGCAGAATGGCTGCATCTTTTTCTATGTGCATTGGTAAAATGTCTGAATGAGCTACTATGTGCGTTGGCAAAATGGCTGCATTCTACCAATGCAGACAGAAACACATATCACCATCCTACCAATAGACATTGAACCCATGCAGCCTAGTTGCTTCAGACATTGCTTTATATTAAGATTCACAGGTCTGAGTTCATGTTTTCTGTTATTGAGAGATTGCATAATGTAACAAACATGTTTTGTGTGTTGTGCTTCTATATATGTATTTCACTGTATAGCTATGTCTACTTACCCAGTTTCACTGTATGGCAATATCCATTTGCATAGTTGCTGCATGACTCATTTTTGTACACCAAGCAAAGGTAGCTACCTATAAGAACCAGGCGTTTTCTTCTGGATTTTGAAGTGACACCCTGACCCCACTGGAAAAAATGGTTAAAGGGGTTGTGGATGGATGGATTCAATGCTTCCCAGTGTTGCCACATATAGATAACAGACTGTACAAGGGTTATGCACCAGTGCAAATGTAGCTCTGTGAATCCCTGCCGTTATCTTTGCTTTGTAAAGGAAGCTTATTATTGTTTAAGAAGTAAAACAATATTACAAACAGGTTTTTCCTTGCTGTCTATATAAGTGGATCACAAATTCTTGTTTTTTTTTACTAGAAATGCTCGTTTTAGCATTCCTTGATGCCTTCTTACTTTGCTTGTTCACCTAATGGTAATTTCATATGATTATTAACTAAAAGAAAGGCAGCTGAAGGAGAATCAGGCAGTAAATGGTAAAAAATGCAGCAAAACCTGTAACAGCACCAAAGAACAGATACATAAACGCTTTAAAATCACATTGCATTTTCATTTAAATGAACTTCCTCAGATGTAAAAAACATTTCACAATGTAAAGTGCTCATTATAAACCCTGTCAATTAACTTTTATCCAATAGGAACAACATTCAAGTTAAAAGTAGTAAGACAACTTCCTTTTGCACAAGGGCTGATATGGTTATTACTGACTACCTTTCCTTATTTGTTATTACAACGTCTTCTCCAGCTGTGGATGTTTCCGGAGCTTTTCTATCAGAGATACATTAGCTTTCATTTATTTGCATTAAGATCAAATGAAAACTCCAAGTATTCCACAGATATTATTTATCTATGTAACATTACATGAGTAGCATCTAGTGCACAGAAACCATTCAGTGCTTTTCAGTTTCGTCCTTTGTTTTATCTTGCTACAGTCATGAGGTTTGCACAACATGTTTTTTTATTTATAAAGTTCTTAATGAGTCATTTGATTTGTCCCAGCCTACAAGACAGGAGTGACTACAGTATTTCTGTAATTTTCAATTAGTTGCAGCCCACAGCTTTACATCCTGAGTGTGCATCTTACTGAATTCAGTGATGTGCCTTAAACCCATGTGGATGCTTCTCGGTTTCTTCGTTCAAGAATTCTGAATAAAGACAAAATATTGGGGAAGGGGGAACAAAAGCACTAACTCAGGGAAAGTTTTTACATATTATTCTAAGTCATTTAAAGAGTTTATAGAACAAAAGGTTTTGCATACATGTGGAATTTTATCAAATTCTAATGCCTGGCATTATTGACTCACTGTAATCCTCAGTGATTTACCACAAAATCAATATTATATGAGAGACAGTGCAAAAATATGAGGTAAAATCGGGGATATTCTGCAAAATTCTGGACTGCTGACAGACATGCTTATGTGTGGCTGTAGTAAAAAACTTTTCCTCAGTGACTTATTTATATAAGAATCTTTATACAGAGATCATAGATCAGTTATTTATACTTATTTACATATTAAAATATTTAAATATCTAAATCCCAGGTATACCCTCCCCCCAAAAAAAACACGTGAAATTGGAAATTCAAGTTAAAACTGTCAAAAGACATAAGTAATCTAAAAATTTAAAAACTAGAAAATTAAAACTACCTAAAGGTAGTTGGAGTGCCCCTACAAGTGTCTAAATAGACTGAAACTTTGGGGCCTCTGGGAGGAGTCTTCCAAGTCACTTGTCTAAATCAGGGATGGTAGCTGGTTCCCTAGGACTGAGGAAAAATATGCAAAGAAATTCTTCTTGATGGTTCCAATCTGGCCCATGGAACAGTCAGCATCACCTCACCCAATGACCTGGGGAGTCTGGTGGGCTTTCCTACTCATGTGCCCAAACAACAATCATCTGTACTGTTTGACGTCCTCTGCAAATTGAGCTACCTGGGATTCTACTCTGATGTCATCATTTCTTCACCTGTCCCACAATGTGCTACCACCCATCTCAGACACTTCATCACCATATCCTTTAGCTTCCTCAACAGCTGTGCCTTCTCTGTCCATGTTTCTATATCATATAGTAGTAATGGTCACACCATTGTTTTGTAAACCTTACTTTTCAGCTTCTTTGGAATTTTTCTGTCACATATTGCCCCTGACACTCTGTGCCAGTTGGATGCAGCCCTCTGACTCTAGATTTGACTTCCACATTTAGAAGCCTCAACCACCCCTTCCAGACACTTGAAGCTGTTAACCTGTTCCAGTGTTTTCCCTTTTATCTCAGTTTTCAGCTTCTTCTGATTTCCCCAATTTGCTGCCATTACAAACGTCTTATCAGTACTCAGTTTCATTCTGTGTGCCTTCAGTTTTGCATTCCATTCTCCCTAATATTGGCTGAAATTCTTGTTCAGAGTCTGCCTGTAATGTTACAATGTCTGTATACAGCTGCCTTGTTGATATGTTCACTCTGGTCTGTTTGTTAATGTAGTCCATCACCAGTATGGGCAGCACTAGGCACAGAGCTGAACCCTTATGCACACCCACTCCCACTAGGAACCCCTCTGTGTTTGTATCGTGTCATTGAGTCTTTGTACATAGCCTGCATTAATTATGCCATTGTGTCTAATGGCATTTAAATACATGGGGATAATCAGATGAAGAACATGAAGATGAGCCATAAAGAGTTAACTGAAGGTCATCACACCAAGTTAGAAAACCAAGTCTCAAGTTGAACCAAGTATGTTTATGTTGACTGGTTGCTAAGATAACTAATGAAAAAAATCCAAATCCCTTCATAATGCAATTCACTTATTTTACAAGAAACACTGACTACTCATCATACACCTGGATTTTAAAGTCACTAATATAAGTGAATTAGGGGTACCCAAATGGTGACCATGTCAATAAACATCTGAAGGAATACCCTCACAATCCTTTGGACAGCAGATGATGAGACACACATATTTTATTCTGGTATCCATGGCATATTCCAAAAAGTGGTTTCTTCCTCTAGTAAAAAAAAAAAAAAAAAAAAAAAAAAAACATTAATGGAGCAGGTGGAAAAGCATAAGTATCCCAACTCTGATCTTGTTCCTCTCAGGCACTGGATAATAGATAGTCTGTAAAAAGAGGCATAGCCAGCAGTAAAAAAGGCCTGAAATTAGCATTTAGCAAGACTTCTATTATGAGCACAAGGTTGAGACACTATAATACATATAATATCAAGCTTGTTGCAGATTGACCTCACATTACAGTGTGTCAAGTAGGTCAGGACTGAAGGACAGAAGGTCACTGAGAACGGTCTAACAAAAGTATCAGGAACCAAACATTCCTTCCTTAACCCAGGTGCACAGTAGGTCACAAGAAGTTTCCATTTGGTGACCTTGATAAATAATATCCAGGTCCCATGCATAAATAGACATAGACCCACACTTCATCAAGATGTGATACCAGTGACACAAGGTAAAAGGTATGAGGAAGATGATGGATAGATAGAAAAGTAAGGAAAGCCAAAATGAGGTCCCTGCTATAAATTATCTTGAGGGGTGAAATAGGTAAGGCTATATCAGAAATTAAATACATAATATAAACAAACGAACCGTAGTTCTCAAAAAAACAAAAAAAAAATCCAATATAAATAAATTAGCAGAAGTTTAAAAATCAAATGTGCGGCAAAATTAGAAAAATGTATTGGTAGTTAATACAACAGTAAAACATTAAACCATACAATTAGATAATAAATATTGTGAAATATGATGCGGGAAAATAAATGATAAAGTATGAACTGGCAACAATAAAACAAGATTGCAGTGGACAATTAAACTCCAGCATGCAGTCACTGTTAATAATGATGTGTGGAAATTAACTTCATGAGCCTTAGAAGCAGAGCAAACTCCAAAACTAAACCACTAACACTGCAAGGTTACACAGGAACAAGGTACTACCCTGGGAAAATTAGAGAGTCATGGACACAGCTAAATATCAGTTCAAAAAATGAATAATTAATTGTCAAGAAACAATATAACTCAGGAGGTGAATTTAAAGAGATTGTACCCATAAAGTCAAGGTAAATGCAGTTGAATGAAACTGTTATGCAGTTGTCCAAATACTTTGGTCATGAAGATCAAATAATGTGGGGTCATACTTGTTAAGATGAGCTAGCTGCCTACCAATGCAATATGTCCCTATTTTGCTATTGATATCTTATTATCACTATGAGCACAAGATTTCTGCTACCCTGCAGTCCATGCATCTATCCATCCATCTATCCACAACCTCTTTTTATTATTTTTGACACCCTGCAGTGCCTCTCTCTCTAAATCCAAGTGTGAAAGGCAGAGTTATGTGGTTTTAAGCAGAACTGTTTCTCAGTCCTAGGTCAAAATTTGGACGTAGAATTATTCCAATTAATTTTAAAAGGTCTGTGATCTCTTAGAGTGAACGAGTAAATAAAAAGTAAAATATTCACAGCTCCATAATCCATATAAATCCTTTTCTGTTTTAGAGTATCTTCATTCAGTTTTAGTTGGGCTACAACTGGCATAAAAAGACACTTTCTGGCTTCAATGATTTTCTAATAAAATGACACCAAATCTTGGTATCTTTCTTGCATGATCAAAATATGTCTTCATAGATTCCACAATGAAACACTGATTTAGTTTTTTTACTTCTTCTTAACTGATTTGGTTCTAATACCAAGGTAGGATAGGTATTTTTTTTCCTGGTAAACAAAATATCCTTAGCATGTTTGTGTCTGGTTTGCATGTCACTAGAAGACAATCTGATAAAGAGGAATGGCTTGGATAAAGTGATTATTGAAAACATTCAAGTGTTTTCTCAGTTGGGAGAGCTATAAAGATAAGACAAAACCAGATTGCGCTTACTAAAATCACAGGCTGTACCATGCATCTTAGCATGACTAACCTTTCTTTTTGGTTAACTCTAGCCTGTCTGTGTGGCTATCAGTTTAGAACTTTTGTTCTTATTAGGAAGCAAACACTTCAATATTTGAAGATTTACATAGTTTTGTGTATTGTTATTAAATTAATAGGTTTTAGGGGGTATTGAGGAGGGTTGTTTTTTTTTTTTTTGAGGGCTTTCAATAAAACAAAACATTCTGTAAATTCTGACTTAGGCTCAAATGGATATGACAAGAAACAACTGTATAAAAGATCAACCTGCCAAACAGTATATGCATGTAACATAAACATTGGAATTAGATGTTTAACAAAAAAGCAGTTATACATACAAGATGATAAAAATAATTATAGAGGAACATGATGCTTTCTGTAATGTCTTTCAATCTAAATGGTCTTACAGATAAGTACAAAAAAAGAAAGAGTAGTGAAATATATTAAAAAAATGTAGAATGCAAATAGCTATGTTACAGGAGACACGCCTGGAAAGAACTGAGCATGTGAATTTGATAAAGAAAGCTTTTCAGGATGGTTATTCAGTGGAATATCTGGGACAAAGGAAAAGAGGAATACTTATATTAATTGCAAGAGGAGCTTTAATGCAGATAGAAGAGTGAAAAAAGACAATAATGGAAGATATATAGTACTAAGGGGCTACTGGCAAGGGAGGAGGATTACATTGGCATGTGTTTATATTCTACCTAAAACTGATATAATGGAGCTTAAGAAAAATCTGAGAGAAATAATCAGTTTTCAGGCAGGACTTTTACTTATAAATGGGGACTGGAATTTGGTTTGCAACAGTGAAGATGCATCTGGGGGGCCTAGAAGGGGAAATATAACAAAGGAGGGTAGATTTTTGAAGAAATTTATGAAAATGTTTGGCATGGAAGATGTGAATTCAGTACTAGGAATTCAGAGTGAATTTACATATTATTCTCCAACATACAAAAACTGGACTAGGTTAGATTGAATTGATATATCACAGGAGCATGTACATTTAATTGAAGGTGTTAAAATGTACCCAACAACTATTTCAGATCATATATCAATAATAACTTAAATAAAAACGCAATGTAATCCTACATGAACTCCAAGAAGAGCTAAACCCAAACATAAAACTACTGTTCAATCTCAGCCTTACTACAGGATATGTATCCAAAGAGTGGCGTACAGCAACAGTGGTCCCTCTCCACAAATGTGGTGCCTCAACGGATCCTGGAAACTATCGCCCCATAAGCCTGACTAGCTTGGTCTGCAAAGCTATGGAAAGGATCATCATGGACCTAATAAATAAAGATATTGGGGACCTACAGACACTGGATCCTACCCAGTTTGGCTTTGTTAAGGGCAGATTTTGCCTCTTAAACCTGGTCGATTTCTTTGAAACAGTCACCAAGACCATTGATGAGGGGAAGGTGGTCCACACAGCCTACCTGGACCTCGCAAAAGCCTTCGATACAATACCCCACTCGGGCATTATAGATAAGCTCACCAGCTTAAATATAAACCCCTATGTCGCTAGATGGGTTGCAAACTGGCTCAAGGACAGAATCCACATGGTTAGAATTGCTGGAGCCATGTCAGACTCCAAACCAGTTACAAGTGGCGTCCCACAAGGCTCAGTCCTGGGACCTCTCTTGTTCGGTATATATTTCTTGGAGGTACAGGCCAACACAGAAGGACTGTGGCTGACCAAGTTTGCAGATGACTGCAAACTAGGCGCCTTAATTAACTCTCCAGCCGACACAAGCATCCTACAAAAGGGCCTCATAGAAACAGACAACTGGTGCCAGAGCCATGGCCTCAAGCTAAATGCCAAAAAGTCTATAGTCATCCCCTTTGGCAAAAACAAAGTGCCCACAAATTACCACATAGGTGGTAATCCATTAAGTACGGAAGAAGTAATTAGGAACTTGGGGACCCAAGTTGATAGCAATCTCTCATTTGAAAACTCCATGGCCAAAGTGGTTAGAAAAACATTTTATATAGCCTACCTAATCATGAAGGGATTCACATCTAGATCAGGGGAGGTCATCGTGCCTCTTTACTCATCCCTCATCAGGCCCATAATTGAGTACAATGCCCCTTTTGGGATGTACCTTACCAGACACCTGCAGCAACTGGAAAGACCCCAAAAGTACCTCACCAAGAGGATCAAAGGGCTCAAACAGATGCCATATGCTGCCCGGTTAAAGAAACTCCAGCTCTACTCAGTGGCATACCACCTGCTCAGAGGCGATCTGTGCCTGACGTATAAAGCCATGTCCAACCTGGAATTAATGGACATGCTGCACCTCAAAAAATCCAAATCCTATTGAGCTACGCACTCGAGAGACTTGAACCTCAGCACTGAAATAAATAGGACATGCTGGAGGGACAGATTCATAACGCAGAGGCTTCCTTCACTCTGGAATAAAATCCCAGTCCAGGTTAGGCAGAGTCCCTCATTGACTTTCTTCAAGAGGAATCTTGATGAGTGGATGGGAGATCATAGGTTTACCCCGGGTATCACTTCTGTGTCACTGTTAGACAGAGGCACAGTATACTAACCTCGAAAAAGGGCATAGCAAAATTCATTTAAAATGGGTGGTGAAAGCCAAACACACTCTGGCTAGGCTTATAAATGCCCTAGGGCAGATAGCCTAGTATGAACCTGTGAACCTATGAAAATAAAAATGACACACTGTTGCTTTCCCACCTATCTGCTGAAAAGAGAGAAATTTCAGGAATGGGTTTTGGAAATAATTCAGGAGCTATTACAGAAGATAGAACTTTCTCCTGAAAATATAACCAGGGAGTGGGATAAAATTAAAGTGGAAGCTAAAGCTAGGGTGGAAGTAAAGGAAAGGGAGATATGGTTAAGAAGTAATAAGAATTATTTAAAGGGACTGACAAATGTATTGCAAAATAGGGGGAATCTTTCAGAACAAGAAGAGGAGCACCTGCAGAATGCTAAACAGAAAATAAGGGACTACCTCGATAATATGCATGAGTTTAGAAAGATTGCTGTTAAGCAACTGTTTTTGATAATAATTCTAGAGCACAAAAACTTAGAGAGTAGAAGGGGTTGTTACCAAGCTTAGGGAGCCTATAACAAGGAAGATAACAAGAGAACCTGTAGAAGTATTAGAAATATTTCACAAATTTTATGAAAGTTTGTATAAAGCAGAGAAATATGGAAATCAAGAAAAGATACAAATGAAAATGTTTATGGAAGAATTAAATATGCCAAGGTTAGAGGTAAATGAGGTTCAATTACTAAGAGGATAGGAAAAGATGAGATAAAAATATGTATAATCAATCTACAGGAAAGTTCTCCTGGTATTCCAGCGGAAGTTTGGAAGCTAGGAGGAAAAAACTGATAAAGATCTGGAAAATTTTGTTTTACAGTATTTTAAGAGGAGGAGAAGTACCAGCATCCTTTAAGAAAGCAGTGGGAGCAGTAATACCTAAAGAGGGTAAAGATCCATCGGATCCAGCTTCATACAGGCCCATTTCAATACTAAACCATGATTATAAAGAGTTTATGTCTATAATGGCTAAAAGAATAGCAAAAGTGATACCAAAATTGATAGATATAGATCAGTGTGGTTTTGTGGGGAGGAAGCAAACATTTGACAACATTAACAGAACACTGATGATCCAGAGAGAAGCAGAATGTAAGAAAATATCACTGTTATTGGTGGGTCTTGATGCAGAGAAAGTATTTGACAGAACAGACTGGGACTTCATTAGCAGGGCAATGGAAGCATTTGCTTTCTCTGATGCAATTATAAGGTTGATTAGGAGTATATATGAGGAATTGGAGGCAAAATTTAAAGTGGGTAGGATCCTATTTGATAATTTCTGCTTGAGTAGAGGGACCAGTATATCTTCTTTCCCCTTTGTTATTTGCATTATATTTAGAACCACTGGCAAAGAAAATAAGGGAATCAGAAATTCAAGGATATAATTGGTATGGCAGTCAAGAAAAACTGGATCTATTTGCAGATTATATTATTTTATACATGACAAAACCAGAAAAGGACATTACAGTTTTGTGGAATATTTTAATACAGTTTCAAATCTTGTCAGGATACAAAATTAATGAAGTTAAAACAAAGGTGGTAGCGGTAAATGATGTACCTACACATGGATTGGTCCAGCAATATCCATATTTATGGGGACATGATAAAATGAACTATTTGGGAGTATGGATTAGAAATGACTCTGTTGTGGCAGCAAAGGATATATAGGAAGAGAGTAAACAGAAGATAATAGAAAAACTGATAAACTGGAGACTTTGTTATATGGATATGGATAATAAGACACAAGCAATTAAAATGTTTTTACTCTCTTTAATCTTATACACAGGTCAGGCATATATTTATCAACCAGAGAGAAGCTGTGGTTAGCAATTGAAAAAGAGCTGAAGGATTTTATCTGGGAGCGGAAGATAGCAAGGGTCAAGTGGGATAAGCTGATTCTTCCAGTAGAACAAGGCAGACTAGGATTACCCAATTTGAGGGGTATTTTAGAACAACACAGTTAAGGCTCTCAAACATAGCACAAGCAGAAAACTATAATTCAAAGTGGAAAGGGATGATGATGATGATGATGCAAGGAGGAAACTCAAGAAACAAGGAGAGACTGGGATTTTGGATGCAGACTCTTGAGAGACTGGGATTTTGGATGCAGACTCTTAAGGAGAATGACAACAATCATACAGAATATTATATTCATAAAATAGCAGGAAATAATTTAAGAATTAAACCAGTATGAGAATGGAGAAAAGAGATTCTGCAGATAGGGTTGACTGCAGTTAGGGATACAGACAATAGGCAAGGGGGGCTGGAATTTATTGGAGAAAACTGGCAAAGGAGCAAATAACTAGAAAGGGAAAGGTAATAGAATTGGAAGATACCAAGAATGTATTTGGACTGCAGGTTAGAGATTGCCTTCCCTATCAAGGATATATATCAGAGTATAGGCAAAGAGAAGGAAACAGGGGGGGGGTCTTAAATGAAAGGCCAACACTGGTAGAGTTTTTAATAGAATCTAAAACAGAAGCTGCCATTAAAAAAAGAATAATTAGTAAAACATATAAAATATTGCATGATAACTATAAGAATCATCAGAGAAACTTGGAAAGGATTGGGAAGAGAGAGAGATTGGATAAGCAATTCACAAATAGACACTGAGGAGATATATGTATATCTCCCAAATATGCAGTAAAGTCTAGAAGATTTAGGATCTTTTGCCTGGAAGTGTTTACATAAGTATTTTTATACCCCAAGTAGACTCCAAAGAATTTTTCCTCAGGTGGATAGCAAATGGTGGTGTGATGGGGAATAAAGTGACAGTTGGGAACATATTTTTTGGGAGTGTAATAAGTTGGCAGAGTTCAAAGATTCCCTGCGGAATGCTCTGTCGGGGATGCTGGGTGAGCAGATTGGATTGACTTGGGAGATGATTTTTTTGAGCTGTGATACAGAATCAGAATTGTCTAGACATAGTAAAGCCTTGCTGTGTCTAATTATGGTGGCTGCCAAAAAAAGCAATTACTAGACAATGGTAATCAAGGTCTAAACCAACTTTACTAGAAGTAGTGAATATAGTAACAGAGATAAAACAACTGGAATTGGGATCTTTAGAAAAAGGAAGGAGCAAACTACAAAGGAAAAAATGGGAATTATGTGAACAATATATGGAGAAAATGAACAAGATTTAAAAGAAGTCAGGATTTGAATGAGCTGTATAATGCTTAACTGATAATGACTGGTTAGAATATAAGTGATGTATAATGTTTGCAACTACAGTTGTTTCAATGATGTCTGTGATGCATACTGTTTGCAATTAAAGTGATGTCAATGTTTGTTTTTCATTTATATAAATGTAAGATAGCCTATGTCATATGTGATAATTTAATAAATATGTTTTTTGTTAAAAAAGGTAGATTAGATAGAGTAGAGGATTAAGGCTTCTAGCTATGAATGAGCTGCTTCTTGCAATCAAATAGTTCAAGGTTTGATGCCTTCCTTCGCCATTTGCCTACTGTGGGACTTTGAGTAAGCTATCTAACCAGATAGTGACCTTGAAAGGGGAGACTTGTGTCCAGTGGGATTACTCTGTTAACAAATATATAAATTAAAAACAGTCATCTTTGTTAATATTCTTAGAGGTTCAGTTGCAGTTACATCACTCCCCTGTTTAAAACAAATGTGAGCTACCACACAGAAGTGTGGGCTCACAAACCTATAATTCAGCAATGATCTGTGTACATTCTTGCAGCCTGGCCATCTGCTGAGCTACCTAATCTCAAAGCCCCCTTGCTCACCTTACTAATGCCTACAAATTCTAACTCTAACACTGTTCTAACCCTAACCCTTACCCTTACCTTAGAAAAACTCTTTAAAACTACCACTGTTCATACAAACAGTGTCCTGTGGTATTGCTATGGTTTGGAGGTTTTTAGTTTGTTTTGTTTTCGTTTCATTTAGTTGTTTTTCTAAGTTATTTACTGTGGGGTTTGGGTACTTTTGTTAGTTCTTTATTTTGATGTGTCAATGTTATGAAATGTTGGTATTTTTGATCTGATGGTATTATGAACTGTCAGTGTTTTGGTGTTGATATTCTGAGTGCCTGCATTTTGAAGTATCACTATTTTGATATATGTGTGTGTGCAAGTGTGCAACAGTGTCAGTGTTTCTGTGTGTGTGTGTGTGTGTGTGTGTGTGTGTGTGTGTGTGTGTGTGTGTGTGTGAGTGTGTGTGTGTGTGTGTGTGTGTGTGTGTGTGTGTGTGCCTTTGCAATTGTGTTGTGTGGGTTGCTGGGAGGAACATTGGTGCAGTTACCTGTATCCATGCAACATTCAATTCAAAGACGTAATAATGAGCTGCTAATAGGATGTTGCTCCATACGGCTTTACCATGTCACTGAATCACATTATATTTCTGCCACACTATTGGGAACTTCAGCATTGTCCAGCTTGTGCCAGTAGTGATGTCCTTATGAATTCCTGTCTTTGTGTTTCTCAAAAATAAAGCCAACATGAATACTAAAAGTAAACTTTGTCAAGGAATAAACCAAAATGCAAAATATTCTTACAGGTATTTTTGTTGGTGATGGGTGTAATTCCATTATAGAAATTCAGACTTTTCTGCCAAAGTGGTATTTCTGGGTGAGTTACTATAGATGAGAAACAGAATAAACATGTATTTAGTGCAGAATATTCACTAATTTATTTCTAAGTTATTCTCAACTTCCCTTCCCTGAAAAGTTAAATAACATTATTTAAGACCCATGCTTTTTATGCTTTGTTAAATTTAGTTTGAGTCTGTCTGGATGGTAATGTGTGTGTATCATGTCAGTAAAAAAATGAAACAACAGAATGTGTGTTGAAAACTACAGCTAACAGCATCAAAATTCTGCAATGCAGTTGAAGAAATAGTTCACAATAGAACTAATGAACAACTTCTTTTATCAGACATCATTTATGATGCACACAGATCACACCCTAGTGGTTTACTTTAATTCTGAGCCTGATATTACTGTATTGTATTTCTTTAAAGCATTTGATGGGTTGCTTAAAGACATAGTTATGGAATATATGTATAATGCAGAAGATGACAACTGCTTTGTTGGATAAATTAACTTGTGGCTGCCATTAGAAGATAGAAAATGTATTGATCAGGGGTATAGTATCTTCCTGGCAAATGACTGTAATGAAATGCTGCAAGGTTCTTTATTTGGCATCACCCTCACTCGGTATTTTAATCACTAAAATAATTACCTTCTGGCGGGATGTTGCCTAAGAAATATTCAGATGATGACAGTTAAATGGATCAGTAAGAAAAGGTGATTTGTCTATAAAAGCCTTCAGGATAATGTGGACAAATTTTCTGCTCTGGCTGCTAAACCCAAACACAGGTTTAATATTTTAGTGTGCATAAATATAAAGAATCAGCTGGTCCATGAATCACTGGCTGAGATAAGAGTTCCACACTACAAATCACAAAACATAATCTAGGAGTAACACCCTGCATATGTACAAATGATAAAGTAAGCAGAACCAGAGCCATGGTATAACAGTAATGAAACAGCACAGATGAACTAATCAGTTTCAAGTTACATCTGAAACTGCTGTCACAGTTTAAAATTATCTCTACATTTTCTAGGAACACTCTGTTTTATCAGATTAAGGTTGCAGTCAGACACATCTCATACTTTTTTTAATTTATAGTTTGTTAACTTGGTAAGTGGACTGGTCCTTGGACCTTTTCAAGCAAAGACCCAAGTTAGTTGGAAAAGACATAATAGATAATAATCATTTATTGAGTAAAGCAAACTAAAATGCAAGAAGAAAACACACAGTAAGCAAAATATGCAATGCGGTTTGTACCATTAAATGTATGCAAAAAAAAAGAAAAAAAGAAAAAAAGAAATAGCAGGGAGCAATATATACAATCCAATGTATATTGTGAAACATGCAAAGAAGTAAAAATTAAATACAAATATCACAAAGAAAAATATAAAATTTACTGACACTTTTTTAATTCCTCCAAATCCTTTGGGTTTCTTTTACCATGACAGGGATGGACCCCATTCCTAAGTCAAAGTACGATTAAACTTTATGAAATTATTATTGTTTCAGTCTTTGATGTCAGCGAAAAGCGCTCTTCGCAGCACCCACAATGTGTTCAGTTATGACTCCTTCTGCAGTTTGTATGGAGTTATATGTATTGGTAACATATCTAAATATGATTGTAAATTCTTTTTTATAAGACCCTTTGCTCCTACTACTATTGGAACTGTCTGGGTATCTCTTTTCCACATTGCTCTCATTTCTGCCTGCAGATCCTGATATTTTATGACTTTGCATCTCTCTGTACGCAAGACACTGTAGTCACTGGGTGTGGTGATTTCAGTGATTAATGCTACCTTTGTCTTCTTCTCTTGAACCACTATATCCGGTTTTCTAGCATCTGTCTTTTGAACTGTTGGTAATGGATGATCCCGTGTGATGTAGACTTCTTCATTTTCTATGATGCTTTGTGGCTCATGTTTCCAGTGTTTTTCGGCCACTTCAATACCATAATATCTACCAGTCCCCAGGGCAACTGTCGTGCCACATTATTATGCCTTTCACTATACAGTCCTTCTGCCATTAGCATGCCTCATCTAGCAACAAGGTGTGGAACTATTTCCAGTTTGGATACAGTGTAACATGTTCCATGTAGTAGTAAATGTATCTTATCAGTCTATGTACTTAGAAATATCTAAACACCTAAACATCAATGCTAGTAATATCAACACAAAAGTAACTGAAATAAAAAACAATAACCTCACAGCATGCACCTACAAAACAATGTTTTTTTTGATTTTTTTTTTTTGCAGGGGACTATGCTTCCCACACACTCTGCTAAGTAAATATTCCAAATCTGGAATTGCACATTACTGAGAAAAGGGCATATTCCCCAATACCAGTATTATAGCAATCTTGCACAACTGCTGATCAACTGTTTTGCTGACTAAATTGTGCCAATAAAACAACTGTTGACTTTGGGTGATTGTAGTTTGCAACCATAATTCTTTGCTTAATGGAATTTGTCATACATAATATGTGCAAGGATATGGTGCATGCATCTAGTGAATACTTTTAAAGGATAGTGTCATATACATTTTAATCTGGTTATAGTAATAATTTGTGTTTTTATGATCAATGAAAACCAACTGCAAATATCTTATGCTGGCTGTGCATTGTTAAAAAAAAATTAATGACATTTACATAATTTACATAATTACCTGAACAGGTAATGTATTTTTCAGCCTTCTGCATAGTATACTTATCCCTTAATGTTTCTATTGTTCCTAATGTATTTGTACTCTGCTTTCTGGAGCTTTTCTCCCCAGGCCTCCGCTGAAAATGGACATATGTCCCATTGGACTTTCCCAGTAAACAAATGTAAAATTAAAATAAATAAATAAATTCTGCCCATTAACTGTTGAGATAATGAGGTGGTGATTTACTGCAATGGTGTTTTCTTACACTATAAGACTGTGAGGTTAAAAAATACTTTTAGTTATTGTTACTTTTCTTTCTGATTTTTTTTATTATTTTAGTAGTTCTCTTCATTTGTTCAGTTCAACCAGTACCACTTGTCATAATATTTTGAACTCCCACTCATGTATAAATTTTTTGAATTCCTGACTTTTATACTGCAGACCATTACCATATATGACAACATCTAGTATTTACTGTTTTGAGAACATAGACTTTAGCGCACATTTGCACTGTTGTGAGAGTCAGTTTATTTTAATGAATGTGCACTAGCAACCTACACATATAGGATATGTGTTTTTTTAAATTTAAATCAGTCTGTAACCACTTGACTACATAGGCACAGATGCTCTTTACTACAAGACAGTCATGGATAATATCAGTTAGTATTTTTTCTTCTTGATTGTTGTTGTGGCATGCATTGGCTATAGTATAACTGGCAGTACTTGTATTATTTGCGCCAGCATCAATACACAGTATATTTTACTCTTTTTTGCAAGTAGTAAATCCAATACATTTATTTACAATATATAAAAAAGTTTCAAAATATTTGAGAAATTAGAGTAAAATAAATTAGAGATGTGAAAAGAAGCAAAGGATCTCAGTGGTTGAGTTAGAGGATTAACTTATTTATTATTATTATTTTTTTTTATTTATCCTTTTATTGACCAGGTTAGTCCCGCTTGGCTAGTAGCCTCTTTTCAATGAAGACATGGGATGATATTTATACTACTAGGGGAAATTTGGCCAGAACATCAGGGAACTTCCCTTATTTTGATAGGTGCCATGGGATCTTTCACATCCACCTGAGCTACCACCAGCTCAAGCAGGTGGGGCCTCAGTTTAACATCTCATCCAAAGGATGGTATACTCAAGCAAACTAGGATAATTAGAAGATTTGATGGGCACCCATTATTTTACGCTGAGCCTGACTTGTTTTGCTTTCTGAGGGGCAAAATATTCTATGCGAATGTGGGTATCAGCAAGGGTATTATTGCTCATGGCCTGGCTGTCTTGTAACTTTATGAATGTATGAACTTATATGACTTCTGGTGTAGAACCCAGATTTTTTTCTTCCTTTCTTCTTCTTTTCCTGTCTAAAACTTCCTGTTTTCTGTTTATTTTGTGCAAAGATGAAATTTCTAGATCTATATACAATATTCTGTATTAGGGCTCTGAAACTTAAATGATCAGGTGGGCTGCTTGAAGATTAATACAGGTGGTTGAGGGATGCATTTCATTACAATACATTACTGATAATTTCATTTTATTAAAGTCAGAAACAGTAGGGGTGCTGCTGAATTTTAGGCTCATCTTCTTCACTTAACTAGCAGCATTTTGCTCAAGCAGCACATTGAATATTAGGTCTGATATTCATAGACAACTACAATGGCAATCTCTTGTTGCTTGTAAATGTTTTATCAACAATCCATGATGTTAATACTGATTTATTAATCCTCACAGATCAGAAGAACTGCTCACAAAGACAGGTATTTCCAAATGTTGACCTTATCCTTGCAGAAGCAGAAAATAATGTGGCTAATCTTTCTCACGGAAGAATGTTGTCAATTGGGATTCCAACATCCATACCTTTATCCTTCAAAAATTGTATCACACTTAATTTTGGGATATTGAATATTTAATATTCTTAATGCAACAAAACACATTAGGACATGGTCTGTTATCTAAATTATACAGAGTTGTGAGAAGAGAAACAAAAAGTTGCAGTGACAATTATTGGAACTATTTTACCCAAAAATCTATCAACCTCCTCCTAAACCCAGGAAGATCAACCACTTCACCCCAACTAATGGCATCACTGACTGTATAGCTACACAATTCAATACCCACTTTATCTCCAACATCATCTCATTACTAAATAACAGTGTCAATTCCCCACTTTCCTTACCACCTCCACCCCTTGACCCCAGTACTCCTCCTCCTTTCTCTCTTAAACCAGTCCCAACAATTTATATACAGAACCTCCTAACAAAAATAAAACCATGTACTCCTGCTGTAGATCAGTTACCTGATAATTCATTAAACTTGCTGCTCAATCTATTTCCTATCCTATATCTATTCTTATCAACTGCTCTATCTCTGAACAGTATGTTCCCCTGCTTTGGAAAATATCTCTTGTCATATGCCTTCACAAAGGAAGCTCCTCTACTGACCTTTCTAACTATAGGCCCAGAGCCATACTCTCTCCACTTTCCAAAATCTTAGAAAAATACCTACATAAACAGATTCTAGACCACCTTCTAACACATAACCTTCTATCTTCTACTCAGCATGGCTTCCATCCAAAACAAAGTACTAACACTGCCCTATTAAGTTTCACCAATAGTGTGAACCATCTCAAAAACAATAACCGCATTGTCTCTGCCACCTTCCTTGATATGTCAAAAGCCTTTGATACTGTATCCCATCAAATACTCCTACACAAACTTGCCTCTCTCAACTTCAGCTCCAATACACTCCAATGGTTCCACAGCTACCTCTCCAGCTGTGTACAAGCCACCTTATGGGAACATAAACTAGCATCCTTTTCACTCATCACTGTCGGTGCCCCACAAAGCTCTGTCTTAGGCCCACTTCTCTTTATTATCTTTACCAGTGTTCTCTGCACTGCAGCATTACCTGCCTCTATCATGCAATATGCTGATAATGCTTCCCTTATTTGCTCTGCCCCTCCATAAATGAACTCCAAGTAAAGTCTTAGACAGCCCTTAATAATATTGAAAAATACCTCTCAGACCACCAACTGATTCTAAATCCAAATAAGACCAAACTTATGATATTTTCCAATCCCTCCAATAAAAAGCAACAAAAGCATCTCTCTATCTTCTCCTCTAATGGTGCAAAGATTGAACCTGTTGAATACACTAAACTCCTTGGTGTTACCCTAGAGTGTAACCTAAAATTTGACAGACATATTGCTTTAACAATCAAAAAAGTGCATACAACATTAGATGCTCTCTACAGGGCTAAACCTTATCTGTCTAACCATGTTAGAATTGCTACTGCCAGAACTCATTTGCTTTACACCCTTCTCTATTGTTCAAAAATCTTCACAAATCTTTGTAAATATGATCTGAATAGCCTAGAAGCTTGCCATAATAAAATCGCCAAATTTGCCACAAACCTTCCTCATAGAAGACCCCATTGTATACCCCTCCAGTAACTAAACTGGATTGAACTCCCAAACTTACTAGCCCTAAACCAACTAATAGTAGGTCACTCAATTATTCATAACCCCAACTATTGCCAAGCCTTATCTAACCTCATACAACCCTATTCCAACCTTACCCCCCTCAGGTCTGCTGAAAAAAAACTTATTCAAAGTCATCAAATCCCACAATACTCATGGTGACTCTTTATACAGTTACTCCATAGCCAAAACTTGGAATTCCTTTCCCCAGCATAGCTTCAAACAGCAACTTGTAAATTATTTCTCCAATCACTGGCTATGCTCCTGTACTACCCCTGGCTAAGCAACCACACTTTCCTGCCTACTGTGTTTTTTTCTATCTGTGTAACTAAATTTTGTTTGATTTCTATTGTTGTTGCTGATGTCATAATTGGCTTTTTCTGTTTTGATGTGTGACTTTTCATCTTGTATAAATTTGTTTTTATGCTGTATTTTATCATTATGCAAACTGTCATAGTTATCTTTTTGATACTGCAACTAGCATATCATAATATTAATACTGTAAACTTATTTCTTTGAGAGCTTTTCTCCCCGGGTCTCCACTGAAAATGGGCTTGATTATAGCCCAAACGGGCCTTACCTCTTTACCAAATTTAAATAAATAAATTAATTAATTACATAATAATAGACCTTGGAGTGAAGAAGATAAAAATGAATTCTAATATCTTATAAACATACAACTTCATCTCTTAGATGGAATCTCTTTACTTAAAAATTTTTGCATAGATCCTTCTTCAATTAATGTTGAAGCAGAAACAAGTTTGTTGGAGATGTAAACAAGAACTTAAAGCGGCTTGGCAACACATGTTTTTTGACTGTACTGTCTTAGCTTATTGGAATAGCATTAATCTCTTTTTAATGGCTTTTTTGGAGATACATTTGTTTTATCTAAATCACTAAGCTTTTTAACACTCTTATGCTTATATGTGTTAAAAAATGAAACATCACATTTTGTGGTCTATATTATCTATAGCAAGAAAGGTTATAACTCAGAACTGGAAGAATGAATCTACACCCTCCTTCAAAGAATTTATAAATATTACATCTGAACTCTGTCACCTGGAAATCATTACAATTAAGTCAAGAACAATCAGGATTACCTCTGACTACAATGCATGGACAAAACGTAGAGATCTGCTTGACAAGAAGATAATGGAATGTAAAATAACTTGAGTGACTTGATGGTTAATAGACACTCCTATAAATGCTTGTTTTATTCTTTTGTGTGTGAGGTTTAGTTGAAATGTTTTAATTTATTATGTTCACAAATCTCTGATTGTAAATAGTGTTGTGATTATTTTACAAATTGAAAACAAAAAAAAAAATAAAATAAAAAAAAATTGTATCACACTGAAGTTTCACTAAGGCCATTTTTACATCCTCTGCTGTGTTCTTGGTACCACAGTGAATGTTGTATAATACAGGTGAAAGAATGAATCAGGTGCTGGAAATCTTTAACCTTCTTATCAAACTACCTTGAACTGTGAAGCTCAAGCAATCTTGTACAAAGTAACAGAGCCAATAAAATCTACATAATTCAGAACAAAATACCTTCTTCTCTTTCTCAGTTGAATAAAACTAAGATCGCCACTTAGCTTGGAGAATTTTTTTTCTGATGTAGCATGAAAGACTTTTAGTTAGTCAAATAATAATCACACTTCTCCACAGTGTGACTATTGATTCAGCACAAAAAATAGTGTTTAATCAGAGGACTTACTGTCACAGTTCTACTCAATATGCCTGCATTGCCTTCACTACAGGAACAATCTCATCAGGTTTAGTTTATAAATTCCTCCCTCAGTCCGCATTAGTGATAAACACTGAATTCATTATAAAATAACAAATAACATTAATATCTTAACAACTCAGAAAGCTCATTTAATCAGCAGTTTAATATTAGTGGATCTGACAAGATGGTCTTATTGGTAGTATTTGGAAAAAGGCACCTATTGAACGCTAACATAAAGGAGGGACCTCAACTATATTAAGCAAATATTGCACCATTTTTTTTCTTGCCATCTATGTCAAACATTCTAGAAAACTGCATCCAGTCACAACAAAACCATTAACTTTGCAAAGACATCCTTATCTGACGCACTGACATGAGGGGTTCAGGCCTGACCATGGCAGTGATACTGCCCTACTGCATGTAGATTACATTTGTAATCACCAAAGTCATAGCCATGTTATTGGGTCAGTCTACTTTTGGGCCTTACAAAAGCAGTCAGTACTGTGGCTCATACAACACTTCTGATTCTAAGTAATTATGTTTTTTCTCTCAGTGCGAGTAAATGGTTCAAAAGCTGTCTGAAAAAACACATCAGTTAGTCAGAGGGAATGGTACTGTCTTGTAATTGCCACCTGCTACTGATGGATTCACACAGGGCACTATGGTGGTGCTGCGGTAGCGTTGTCGCCTCACAGGAAGATGCTGACCGGTTCGACTCTCAGCTAGAGCGTCTTCTGCGTAGAGACATGCGTGAATGGTTGTACCTTCGTTGAAGGTTGTGCGTTAGGGCTGGCAACTCAGCACGTAAAAATCAACTGCCAATCATTAGCGGACCGGAGTTCCGCTGTGGCGACCCCTAACCGGGAAAAGCCGAAAGACACAACAACTATGGCTGTTCTTATTTGCTGTCCTTGTGAACTGGTGGGATAAGCAGAAAAATAGGATTTCTTATTTAACTGCAAGTGTTTACTTGTATTTTTGTTTAACTGAACTGCTATGTGGCTATTTTGACTGCATCTGATTTTGGATTGGGTTTACTCACTTGGAAGATTTGGATACTTCCATTATTTTTTATTTTTACTGTTATATTGCAGTTTGTTTTATTTTAAATTTTTTAAAAGTCATTTTACCTCAAAAGTTTTTTTCTTCTTGGAGTTTTAAAAGCTTTTGGCTAGAGTCAGCGAGAAAACATTTCATTCTGCATTGCTTGATTGATTGAAAAGGAATACAATCTATCTAAAGAGTGGGAAGAGCTGAGAAACAGGATTTCTTATCTAGCTGTGTTCTTATTTTCCTAAAGTGCTGTGTGACTATGTCTGCCAAAAGACCCTTCATTAGTAGTGCACCCTAAGGGTTAGTCCTGGGCTTTTTCTGTTTGGCGTTTGGCATTTATTTCTTAGATGTCAAGTCAAAGGTTAAGGATTTATGGCTGACTAAATTTGTAGGTGATTATAAGCTTGTTACCATCATAAACATCCCTAGAGAACACCCAAATCCTCCAAGAGATTTTTTCTAAACAAATAGCTAGTGTCAAAATCATGGACTAAAACTAAATGCCAAGTAATATATAGTTGTAGCCTTTGGCAAGCATGACTTCCCATGTAGCTGTCACATCGACAGCGCATCATTGAAATTTGATCCAGTAGTCAGGAATCTGGGAACTTATTTTGACAATGAACTGTTTTTTGATCACTGTGTGTCCATTATTGTAAGGAAGTCCTTTTTCATCACACAGCATCTATCTACAGGTATGATATCCAGGTACAGGGTATTCAAACTCAAGCTACAGGACACAGAATTTCAACTATGTATGCAGCATCACATTAGAATAAAAGTATTGCTTACTGAATTGACGTGAGTGTATGCATTTTGACACCAATCTTCATTTGTGGGGTATGACGTATTTGCCATTTAAGCATTTAAAACATGTATTTTATTTTATTTACAATGGTTAGCCAGGTAGGTGGCTTGGTCTAAGGACCTCTTTCCAGCTTTGACCCAGGCCAAAGATGTGACATATAAAGATTATAAAGCAAGTTAACCAATCACTAAGTGTAAATATAGTTTACAGGAGTTTAGGTGAACAGTAAATGTACACTGAAAATGAAAGAATGTAATGAAAGCGATAATGCCATGTTAGAATGCAATAAATGGCATTTAGCCATGTCAGAAAACACAGTTAATAATTTTCAGCTGAAGATGATATAGCACATTTGCGGGAGCAGAGCTTTTACATATAGGTTCATAGGTAGGTACTAGGCTATCTGCCCTAAGGCATTTATAAGCCTAGCCAGACTGTGTTGGCTTTCACCACCCCCTTAGATTAGTTACCTGTGCATCTGTCCAGCAGAGCCACTGAAGTGATCCCTGGGGTAAACTTTCTGTTTCCCATCCACTCGTCAAGGTTTCTCTTGAAGAGTGTTAGCGAGGAGCTCTGCCTAGTGTAGATTGGAATCTTGTTCCAAAGCATGGGAAGTCTATACCACACATTTGTGGAACTAGAGATGTTTAGGTTTAGTAAGTCATTGTCTGCTGTGATTAATCAAGATTAGGTAGTTTTCTCATTTCTGTTTTGTAAATTTAATCACAAAACACATAAGACATTATGACTGTATTCACAATGCATAATCAATTAGTATAAAGCAATAGCTATGAATGTATGAAGAATAAGCCTCAATGTATCAATTATAACAGAGTAACATGAATTGGAACTAACAGTAATACATCTATGTACCATAGAGCATTAACTGTGAAACATAAACCAATATCAAGCAAAAGAGGTTGGGGGTACTGGGCCTTGACCTATATCAATTTGTATAGGAAATGAATAATGCTACTGATAAAATTAACAAATACTGCTCAACATTGCATTATTTAACACCAAAACTGTAGACATGTTAATAGTATGTCTAGCAAAACAAGTATTGAGAGATTCCTCATTAGCAAAAAAAATGTTAGAATTAAGCACTGTGGGTTTTAATCGTAACAAAATCAGAAGAAAAGTTGGAGTACAACAAAAAACTGATAGAAGTACCCACCATATAGATATCTGGTCACATATTTGATTGCAATGCCATACCAAATTTATATTCATTTCTGCAGTACTTTGTTATCAAATGTAGACAGATCATGGAATGGGGAACTTGACTGCAAAAGGAGAAATTGTCCAAGGTGCGACACCCCACATCTGGGCCAGTAATCAAGGAGCCTCAATCCTCACCACTGCAACCAGTGAGGACGTTCACTGAGAGTACACACACAGTATCTCCAGATGCAGCTCCCTATATCAAGCACAATCAAGCACAATTTCCCTTAATAGCACATGGGGAACACAGTCAGTCTGGGGCTGGTTTCTCCCTCTTTCTCCTGATCCCCAGTAAGACTCCCCACTGGCACAGCTATAGAGTTGAAATCTCAGCTGAGTGCCCAAGCCAAGACCTCGAACACCTTATCTGTCCAACTAGTGTTTTATGTCCTTGCTCATGTAGCTGGCATACACTCTCTTTGCGATTTTATTTACACACACACACACAAACATACACACACCTGGGAAAGGTTGGCACAGGTTTACTAGCTGTGTCACATTCTATTCCAGACTATAAGGTAGTTACTACTGCCACTAGACACTCCTGACAGCTATCTTAAGGCTCTAACAAGGGTACCCAATATACTGAATGAAATTAATATTAATACAAATAGTAGTTTGACCAAGAGCAAGGCTATTAGTAGTGGCCCACACAGTGTCACCAAATAAATATGCAAATATTCTCAAAATTTACATATCCCTGCAAAGATCAGCCACAATGAAAAGTTACAATATATTTAATGATAAACAATAAAAGAACAAGAAAATACTAAGTATATATTCACAGTGACATCAGAGTTCAAAATCACAGGAAATATTTAAAATAACATTGAAGGACAGACTCAGACAAATAAAAAAGCAATATCTAAACTAAGCTTCACTATATTCCTGACTAAATCTAAGCAAATCACTATTCTCTGCTTACTTAATAGAACAAGGCAGATGATGTGGTGAATGGTCCTTCTTGTTGTCAGGCCCAAGACAGAATACATACTGCTCTGTCTCACTAAGTGACGTCTCAAACTAATATCTAAAATATTACTTCTGGGATAGCTTAAAGAATGACATCACTTATGGTCATGTGACTTCTAGTTCCCATGCAAACCCCCATTGCTGGAAGCCTGCAGGATTTGGCACCTACCTGTAAAAATACACACACAAGGGCTTTTGCTCAGATATGTGGCAGGTGCTAGAAGTAATAAAATAATTTCATACCTCCATGCTTCCAGAGTAGTAATTAGCTCACTCCAGAGATAATACAGAAAGCTTCCTAGTATAGACTTTGTGTCTCTGGCTGTATTGACACCTGTGAGATAACATCGTTATGGCTTAGCCCATAAAGTGATTTAATTTCAGATATAATACTGTTCATTCTATATCATCCTACGTTTAAATGTCTCTTCTAATTTTTTTAATGTGTTTTGCTACTTCCTATGTACCCCAATTGGTTCTTAATGCATCCTTACTGTTTATGTCTACCACAGGTTTTACTTGCTTTTCATTGTTACTTGTATTTTGCTTGTGTGGAGCTTTTCTCCCCCGGCCTCCACTGAAAATGGACCTGTGTCTAGTTGGAATTTCCCAGTAAACAAATGTAAATAAATAAATTTTAAAGTTTAACAATGTAACAAAAATCACTCCACAGGGTAAATGTCCCATTGCCAAAAGTCAATAAGATCAGTAATCCACAGTAAAGTAAAACAGCGAGACAACCAGGCACTCCGTCTTCTTTTTCAACCATAAAAACATATATTTATTCAAGTGAAGAAAGTCAACACTGGTAAGCGCTTTCGCTAAAGAGCTTCATCAGACCATCTGACTAAAATCAATTGTGTCTCATTTTATACAAAAATCAAATTCTCATTACCCAATCATATGCATGAATAATTAAAATACAATTAGCTTAAAGGCATAAAATAAAATATTAGAAAAATGCATCCTACTTTTATTCAAAAACACTGATATATTAAAAAAAAAAAAATATATATATATATATATATATATATATATATATATATATATAAAAGCAAAACATGCTTGACATGAATTCATACAGATATGTAAATAACAAGAAAAAGGCTGAAAAAGGAAGGATGTATACTATTTATGTATCTTTCTACTTTTAAGTAGGGGTTTAATAGAAGCCTTTTAATTCACCCCTTTGCCTCTATCAGCTCTAAGGACTATAATCCAGTTTGTCTCCCTACTTTCTGTAACATTTCTTATGTCTCCTTCCTGAATATCCAGATAGATCACATCTAGGACTCTAAAGCTAAATTTATGTGCATCTCCTGTCAACATAACGTGTTTTGAAAGGGCGTTGTCTTCAGATCTAATTCTAATGCTACATATATATATATATATATATATATATATATATATATATATATATATATATATATATATATATATGCTCTCTTATTCTGTCTTTCAAAGCTCTATTGGTCTTCCCAACATTCAGTGAGGTAGACCACATTAGCTGTGGAACAATCGGCCACTGCTCTGCAGGTGAATTCTCTATCCAGATCTGGGTGCATAAAGATGTTGGAAGTATTGATGTATCGACAGAAATTACATCTGCCACAGGGTTGTGTTGAGGATGCTTTATCTTCTCTATTCCTTGCTCCCTTGTTATAACAATATAAAATAGAGTATTGTCAAATATTTATTAGCATCAGAATGCCAGGTCATCCATTTTTAAACCCTCTCCTTCTGTTGTAGGGTTCAGTCTATCATGGTAGTAAGAGGTATATACACTACTGCCAGTAATCATGACTCTGATTCATCGATGATTCTCTGGAATTACCCATAGGTGTGTGCACTTTTACACAGACAGAGAGGAAGATCCAGCAGCAGAGGCCCAAGAAAGAATGAGGACTTAATTTTTTATTCCTGCTAACCTGGAATTTTGAGTTCAAATATAACTCAATGATGCTACCATCAAGCCAAGACAAAGGAGACAAATAATTATAATATTAAATACAATATATTATAAGGCTAATATGTTGCTAATGCTTTCTGACCAAGCTACCTATAAAGAGATTGATCAAAGTAGTGTAGGATACCATCATACATAATGACACTTTGTATTTGTACTTGCTCATTGCAGTGCAGACAGATCAGCTGATGATATTTGAAATATTTTATATAAAGCATCCAGTGACACCAGTCATCAAAAGATGGGTGACATCTCATGTATCTAGTTTTCTTGAATATCTGCTTTAGACCAGTGGTAGATCAATTTTCTTCCATCTTGAGGAGAGATACTTGATCTCTTGGAGAGTCTCAGTACTATGACTCTCGATATGAACAATAGTCATTTACTTATTACATTAGAACATCCATACCAAAATGACATAGGTATACAGTCAGTTAGAGAATTGTTAGTGATATTCTTATAGTGTCTAGACAAGATTTTTTTGAGTTTTTTGATCCATTTAGAGACTACTTACTTTTTATTCCTTAGGTTTACCAAGGATGTCTACTGAAATACACTAACTTTACCTTGCTGAAGATGGTGGATCATCTATCTCCTCTTCTTTATATAGGAAATCCAGTATGAAAAAAACTTTACTCACTTTTGACAGTATGCATCCTAGGAATATATTTTTGGTACCAGTGACAATTTAATTGGAATGTAGCAATAGTAGTTAGTAAACAGCTTTGATACAAAAATTGGTGAATATAACAGAACATTCCTCCTCATAACTTTGTTTTAGAGTTTTACAAGTAGTAGGACAGAACATGCGTGGGAGATTTTGAAAATGAAAGCTTTTAGCAGAAAATGAAAATGGATTTTAAAATTCAGTTCATTTACCTCCAGGTCTAAATAATTATGTATCCATAAAACCCATACTTGAACTAAAGATCTATGAAATGTTCTTATTTGTATATGATTTTACAAAGTTTATTGGTGGGGATATTACTGGTGACACACTGAGATTTTTGTATAAAAATAGAAAAAACTTGAAGAGACTCCTTTGTTATAACAAGGGCACAAGGAATAGAGAAGATAAATCATACTCAACACAACCCTGTGGCAGATGTAATTTCTGTCGATACATCAGTACTTCCAACATTTTTATGCACCCAGATCTAGATAGAGAATTCACCTTTAGAGCAGTGGCCATTTGTTCCACATCTAATGTGGTTTACCTCACTGAATGTGAATGTTGTAGTTCATTTTATGTTGGTTAACAGACCATGATGCTTTGCCAGATATGGTCTGCACCTTTCGCCCCTGGGATTCAGGTTACTGGCTAAGGCTCTTGCCACCCCTATAGTGCCTTTTTTAGGCAAAGTTCAAGGGACAAAACCACCACCATAACAGGTACAAGCATGCAAAATCTGAGGGTAATGCTACTCAATGCTAGAAGTCTAAACCTCAAAATGCACTCTCTCGAGGCACTCCTAAAAATGGAGAACATCGATATCTGTGCAGTAACTGAGACCTGGATCAAGGCTCCAGAGAGCACCCCTGCAATACCAGGCCACACTTTTTTCAGCCACCAATCCAGGACCGAAACACTAAAGGTGGAGGAGTGTCCATATTCACCAAGGATATTCACACCACCAGGCTAGTTGCCCAACACAATGCGTCTGAAATTCTCCAGGTGCAACTAACACTAGGTAAGACTGCAATCCAAATTGTAGCTTGCTACAGATCCCCCACCATGCCCCAAGATTCTCACTACACCTTTCTAAACATACTGGAAAATATTAAGATAGAACCAAACACCCTAATACTGGGTGATTTTAACTACCTGCCATTAACTGGGAAAACTACTCGTGTACCAACACACTTTTCCCAACGGTTCTTGGAATTCATAAATTCTAACGTCCTGGATCAACTAATCCATAGTCCCACCAGGGGCTCCAATATCCTAGACCTGGTCATTACCAACATGGGAAATCGATGCTCCACACCTTTAGTCACCCCCTCGTTAGTCAGGTCTGACCATAAGCTAATCACCCTTAACATCCACATCCCACCCCCACCCCCCAGTAAGGAAACCTCCATAAAAAAACTTCTCCAAAGCCAACTTCATGCTACTCAAGTCAGAAGTGACAAACTTCATGACACCCATGCAGACGGGAACTGAAAGTTTGACTGCTGAATCCTGCACTAAGGCACTGTATGAGCACATTCACTCATGCATGAATCGTGCCATCCCAAATAGAACCAAGATGCTCTCCTCCAAAAAAAGGAAGCCGATCTGGTGGTCCCCTACCATAAACAAACTTTACAACAAAAGGAAGAAACTGTTGCAGAAAAGAGGAAAATCCCAGCATGCAAAAAACTCCCTTACCAGCCTCAGTAAGAAACTGAGATCCCTCATAAAATCCTCCAAAGCTAGTTATGAAAATAACATTGCCAAAGATTCCAAAGACAACCGCAAGGCATTCTATAACTATGTCAAAAATCTAAATGGCAATGCTCAGATCTGCTCTGAGCTAAAACAGAATGGCATTAAATATACTGATCCCAAGGATATTGCCAATATCCTGGCAGATCAATTCAGTGCCAACTTCACCCCCTCTCACCCCCTAAACGGCCCATCTCAATACCGGAAGATTGCCGAATTCCGGTAATAACGGCCACACAGGTAAAAAATGCACTCTCCAAAGCTAAGAATACAGCATCCACGGGACCCAATGACATCCCGGGCTTTGTACTACATGAACTACAATATGAGCTGGCACATCACCTAAGTGTCATGTTTAATCATAGCCTCACCTCAGGTTTCATGCCCACTGAGTGGCATAGAGCTACAGATATCCCACTCCACAAGGGGGGATCCACCTTGGATCCTGGAAACTACCGTCCCATCAGTCTGACGAGCTTTATCTGCAAGGCCATGGAGTGTATTATCATGGAACTTATAAACAAAGACATTGACAACCCAATCCAGTTTGGGTTTGTGAAGGGCTGATCTTGTCTCCTGAACCTGATTGACTTCTTCGAATCAGTCTCCAGAGCCATAGACAAAGGTAAGGTGGTCCACACAGCCTATCTAGACCTTGCCAAGGCCTTTGACACCATGCCCCACTCTGGAATCATAGATAAACTTACTAAGCTGGGCATTAATGCCTACCTCACCTAATGGGTTGCCAACTGGCTTATTGACAGAACTCACACTGTAACTGTAGCCGACTCCAAATCCAGTGACAAGTGGAGTACCTCAGGGTTCAGTCCTGGGACCGCTCTTGTTTGGCATCTATTTCTCTGAAGTACAGGTCAACACTAAGGGACTCTGGCTAACAAAGTTTGCAGATGACTGCAAACTGGGAGCCATTATTGAATCCCCAAATGATGCGGATACTCTACAAAAGGGCCTTACAGAAACAGATGCTTGGTGCCAGAGCCATGGGCTCAAGCTTAATGCCAAGAAATGTATAGTTGTCTCCTTTGGGAAAAAACATGTACCCATGAATTACCACATAGGTGGCAGAACACTAACCACCAAAAGTGTGTTAAGAGACTTAGGGACACAGGTGGACAGTGGTCTCACCTTCGATAACCATATTGCCACAACAGTCAGAAAATCCTTCTATGTGGTACACCTCATCACTAAGGGCTTTTCATCCAGAAAAAAGGAGGTCATTGTCCCACTGTACTCATCCCTCATTAGACCCATTATAGAATTCAATGCCCCATATGGTATGTACCTCTCAAGACATCTGCAACAACTGGAAAGGCCGCAGAAATACCTCACTAAAAGAATCACAGGCCTAAAGCAGATGCCCTACGCTGACCGCCTTAAAAAACTCCAGTTATACTCTGTTGCATATCGTCTACTCAGAGGCGCTCTCTGCTTAACACACAAGGCTATGTCAAACCAAGGGCTGTTTGACATGCTGCACTTAAAGAAATCCCAATCCCTCAGAGCCACATGCTCCAGGGATCTAAACCTTGTCATCACAATAAACAAAACATGCCGGAGGGATGGGTGCCTGACCCAGAGACTCCCCAGACTCTGCAATAGACTGCCTGTACATGTCAAGCAGAGTGCCTCTTTGGCCCTCTTCAAAAGGAACCTTGACGATTGGATGGGAGAAAGGAAATTCACCCCGGGGATCACATCAGTCGCCCTGCTAGACACGGGTCCAGGGAAGTAAATACTGTGGGAAGAAATAGCCAGGGAATTGTTATGGCTAGGCTTGTATAGGCCCTAGGGCTGATAGCCTAGTACCAACCTATGAACCTATGGGAAGACCAATAGATCTTTGAAAGACAGGATAAGAGAGCATATATATATATATATATATATATATATATATATATATATATATATATATAGCATTAGAATTAGATCTGAATACAACGCCCTTTCAAAACACGTTATCTTGATGCACATAAATTTATAAATTTAGCTTTAGAGTCCTAGAGGTGATCTATACGGATATTCGGGAAGGAGACATAAGACATTTTACAGAAAGTAGGGAGACAAACTGGATTATAGTCCTTAGAGCTGATAGAGGCAAAGGGGTGAACGAAAAGGCTTCTATTAAACCCCTACTTAAAAGTAGAAAGATACATAAATAGTATATATCCTTCCTTTTTCAGCCTTTTTCTTGTTATTTACATATCTGTATGAATTCATGTCAAGCATGTTTTGCTTTATATATATATATATATATATATATATATATATATATATATATATATATATATATATATTTTTTTTAATATATCAGTGTTTTTGAATAAAAGTAGCATTCATTTTTCTAACATTTTATTTTATGCCTTTAAGCTAATTGTATTTTAATTATTCATGCATATGATTGGGTGATGAGAATTTGATTTTTGTATAAAATGAGACACAATTGATTTTAGTCAGATGGTCTGATGAAGCTCTTTAGCGAAAGTGCTTACCAGTGTTGACTTTCTTCACTTGAATAAATATATGTTTTTATGATTGAAAAAGAAGACAGAGTGCCTTGTTGTCTTGCTGTTATACTTTACTGTGGATTACTGAAATTTTAAAGTTTGCTGGACTGAGGTTAACCTTCCAGTTTCTTGTGTTCTTAAACAGTTACAATAGTGCATGTACATTTCTGTTCTCTCCAGTAGGGCACACTGTGATACATTTCAAACACAAGCACTTTACAAATCCTTTTTCAACACAAATATCTATAAAAATCAGTTTGATATACACATGACATACAGTTCTAATACATTTGTAAAACAAGCATCTTGTCAGTTTGATATTCACGAATGACATATAATTATTTACAAAATTCCAGCTAGCTGCGCTGGCAATGCCTCCTATCATCAGACATGGATTTTAACAAGTCATCCCCTGAGTAATCTCAAAGCAACTTATAACGTTTTATCCCAATATATTTTCCAGTCTCTAATCAAATGGAAGGAGATCCAAAGAGGGTGCCCACTTAATAAAAAATTGGACTAATCTTTTCTTTCTCATAGTTAGATATCCCTTACTATTCACCAGCATTCTGCAATTTAGGGGACACTGGAATCTTTTTACCAGCATGGATTAAAATTGACAAGACTGATTGTGGGTACTCCTCTATCTGGATAGACCCATAGACTATGAAATACTGTCTCTCTGTTAGTGTTTTAGGGTAGATCCCCTTTAGTTTATGCCAGAATAACGCTCAGAATTGCTGGATTTGAGTTCAACTCCAGAAGATATCATCCTAACTAGGATTTGACCGGGTGTGTACATAAAGCCAGCAAAGTTAGTTAATGTCAGGCGTTTTGTCAGCTACAGCCTCTGAAGTTATAATAACTTGTGGAAGCACTTCTAAGCAAAAAGTTTTCATCTACGGGAAGAACTAATTCAGCTGGGGGATTGGAATATATTTTTGACCTTTCCATCATCTGTATTGAAACCTGTTGCATCCAAAGTCCCTGCCTTATAAATTGCTATCATATTATAATGCCACTGCACTATAAGACCCATCACATTGGACATCGATGGTTACTTATTATCTCTAGCCTCGAAAAATTTCTTGACCAAAATCTATACAAAAGGAGATATTAACAGGGACTGTACTTGCTGGGGGCAGGTCATAGATTTTGTGAGGAAATAATTTATAGGCATGAATATAGTGGCAAGAGGGGTGACTGTATTCTTCCTTAGAATCACTGGACAATTTTAATGCAGACCCTCAATATAACTGAGAGTTAACACAAAACTTTTATTGTACCAGAACTGCCAAGGGAAGGGCAAGGCATCTTTCTGGGAGCAAGGCTGATTAACATAGGGAAAAATCATACTGGCTACAATGTTAGAAGGATCAATATTTCGTAGTATTTTATTCAGCTATTTATAGAGAGTGTTCACATATTGTGAATCAACTATCAAGTGAGAGTTAGAGTGGTATCCATGCTCTATAGCAAAAAGTAGGAGCTGATTAGCATTATTATTTTGAGCTTGATATGAGGACTGTAACAGGTGTACCTTTGAATAAAGGGAGGCTGCTATAAGTTGAACCCATGGAAAAGACTGCCTTGGGGGAATACAGATAGCCATAGAGCCACAGTATGGTGGCTCAAAATGTAGCTTCTGTACTAGGAGATTAATGTCTCTCTGAGACTGAGAAGAATATTAAACACCAAGTACACCTCTTGGGCAGGAGGAGAGGCAAAGGAACCTGCTAATAGTTGCATTTCTTTAGGGTGAAATAGGAGATCCTCATAGGTAAACCCTGCAGGATATAACATGAGTTAGAATATAGTGTCATTTTTATTACAAGAAGTTTAATCTCAAAGGGGAGAGTCCATGTGGTCCATTCGAGATTGAGTTGATGCTGCATTAATTTAATATTAAGATCTATGGTCTCAGCTGAGGATTTTGCTAGGTTTATTCCCAAATCATTAAATGAATGTGGGTTCAGAATGGGGTTGAACTGAAGAACCTGCATCTGGGAAGCATTTATGCCAAGACACATTAATGCAGATTTATAAGGAGTTGGTTTATAGCAAGAAAAGGGATGCCAATCATTTAAAAGATGCCAGCATCTAGGCAAATTGTATGTGGAGTTTGACAGGTTTAACAGCAGATCATCAACAAAAAGAGCAATGCGTCCAGGAAAACTTTGTGGATACGGGGTTACAGCTATAGCAGTGGGTAAAGCAGGATCCTCCTTAAGAGTCAACCATAAGGCTTGTTCCAAGTGTTCAATGAAGATAATAAATAATGGCAGTGCTAGAAGGCATCCTTGCCTAACTCCTTTCTGTATGAAGAAGGACTGGGAAATATATGGGCCTATTCTAAATTTTGCTATTGATATTTGATAAATATGGCCTTAATAAAAACAGGTGGGAAGTGGAGTAGGTTCAGGACTTCAAATAGATAAGCCCATTTTAATTTATCAAATGCCTTTTCTCGGTCTGTATCAGGAGGGCTGTGGAAATTTCATTTACATACTTACATTTCAGTCATAATGCAGCCCTTAGGACAAGACATGATAGGCCCAGTTTTTAACAAAGCCAGTCAGGTCTGGATGGATTTTAAAAGGAAGGAAACATATAATTGTAGCTGCCCATATTCCCATATAGATCTTGGTGCTGATGTTAAGTAATGAGATGGTATAACCTGAAGGAGAGAGTGCGTCCTTGCCCAGTTTACAGATTAGAACTAAAAGTAATTCTTTCCATGAGGGTGGAATCTTGGAGTGGGAAAAGTCTTGTCATCATCATCATCCTCAACCCCCTTTTCTCAGTTTTTACATGGGGTCAGAGTGGCATGTCAACTGTTGCCATCTCTCTCTATTCAATGCCACTTTCCTACCTTCTTCACCAGTCATGCCTGACTGTCACAGATCTTCTCTCACATAATCCATCCACCTCTTTGCTGGATGCCCTTGTTTCATCTTGCCTTCTTCCTCTCTGTTCCAAATCTTCTTCACCAGATTATCTTCTGCTTTTCTGTACATCTGCCTGAACCACCTTAATCTGTTCTCTTTTACCTTTTCTGCAATTGGAGCTACTTTGGCCTCTGCTATTATGTCCTCATTTATTCATCTGTCCCACAATGTGCATGCTACTACCTGTCTCAGGTGCTTTATCCCCATCACCTCTATCTTCCTGAATTGCTCTACCTTTACTGCCCATGTTTCTTTACCATAAAGTAGTACTGGTCACGCCACTGTTTTGTATATAATACTTTTAGGTTCAAAGGAAGATACTAGGCTATTGGCCCAGGGGCCCTTATAAGTCTAATCAAGAATTACACCTATGTTCCCTCAAAGTCAGCATCTGTTTCCCCTGTCCAGCAGGGATACAGGTGGTATCCCAGAGGTATATTTTCTGTTTCCCATCCAGTCGTCCAGGTTCCTCTTAAAGAGGGCTAGAGAAGTACTCTGCTTGACATGGAGAAGGAGTCTGTTCCACAGATGGGGGACTCTTTGGGACACAAATCTATCCCACCAAGTTCTATTAATATCACAGGCCAGGTTAAAGCCTTGCATGCGGGTTGCATGAGTGGAGTTTGTCTTATGATATGCAGCAACTCCATCAAGCCTGGGTCTGAAATGGCCTTGTATGCTAGACACAGCTCACTTCTGAGCAGTCTGTATGAGACTGAGTAGAGGGACAGGGCTTATAGAGTATCTGTATAGGAAAGGTGTTTGAGACCTTGGATTTTCCTGGTCAGGAATCTCTGTGGTCTCTTCAACTGCTGCATGTGCTTGGCAAGGTACATGCGAAAGGGGGCATTGTACTCGATAATGGGTCTGATAAGGGAGGAGTACAGGGATGTTATGACCTCCTTGTTCCTGGATGAAATACCCTTATTTATGAGGTGGGCCATGTAGAAAGCCTTCCGTACAATGGAGGCAACATGGTGGTCAAAAGTCAGGTTGCTATCAACCTGCATGCCCAAGTCCCTCACAACTGATTCTTTGGAATTCTGTTGTCATACACTACCCCTGACACTGTGTCAGTGGGCTGCAGCTCCAGTTGTCCTCCACCTGAGTAGTAGATTCAGGATCCCAAGTCAAATGGCTTTGCTGCACTGCCCTTCCACCTTGTCTCCAGGATACATAGGATGTTCAGCCTCTTCCTTACCATCATGTCATCCAGCAAGTAGCTAATTGACCCAGACACATACTGGGTAATAAGGACACATGCACCCTCCCACTATTAGTATGAGTCCCTGGCATATGTCAGAGTAGGCTGAGTCCTCAAGCCACTTATTACCAGCAAATACCCATGCCCATTGGCCAACAGTAGTCAACATGACTGAATCACCTAGACACATGTTTTTACACTGGTGAGTGGTTAGCGCTGTCACAACATGCAGTCTGTAAGCCTTGTTCTTCTATCTTTAAGATACTGCACACATCACAGCAGACGCCCAAAGCGGTTGGTCTGCACAACTCTTCTGCTTGTGCTGTTGCCACACAGCTCCATTCTTGGGTGATTTTGAGATGGAAACAGTCAGTATTTTTTTTTTTTTTTTTTTTTTTTTTTTTAAGAGGTGAGAGGAACTCCACAGAGACATAAGGAGACAATGCAAACGCCATGCAAGCATTGGCTGGAAGTCAGCAGAAAACCTTGTACATTGTGCATGAGAGGTGAGGAACTTAACTGCTATGCCATCTGGTCAGTACTTGTAATAGTGCATTAAGGGGGAGTTGAAGAGCAATTGATGGCAAATGTTTATATATCCCAGTGGGTAAACCACTGTGGGGCTTTATTCAGCTTCAGCCACTTAATAAAAGAGATAATTTCTGATCTTGTTACAGGGCTCGTAGGAGTATGCTGCTGCTGCTCTGGAGTTAAGACAGTAAAGGTAGGAAAATATCTGTTAGCTTAAAGTGCTGGGCTGAAGCATCTGGTGAGTGATTTGAACTGGCATATATTTTTTTGAAAATATACTTTTAATTAATAAATTGTTAATGGGCATATTACTTCTGCGTTTATTCTGGGCACAAGCTACCAGTGAAGTGTGTTGTACAGAATTTCTTCTTCATCTCCGAGTTAGCTTAGAATGTACTTGTGAAGAGATCTCATCATACTGGAGTTATAGTCTGTCTAACCTAATTCAGTCTTTTTATAAAGAATAGCTTGGATCCCAGGGAGTCTTTTAATTATAGTTGTATTGTTCCCTTTACAGAAACATTGCTGTCTCAAAAGTTTTGAACATTGCCTTTGGTGGGATTTGAGGTCTGACTGTCAATGCTGTCAGAGGTCTGACATCTAGGTTCTCAATTTGGCATGAAGAAAACATTTATAAGTATCCGTAACGTGTGTGGACAATAATCAGTAAGAGTATTATCATCATCAGCAGGATCATCATCATCGACTGATTTTTCTCATATTCTACATGGGGTCAGAGTGCCATGTCAATGCTTACCATCTCTCCCTATTCAGTGCTACTGTTCTACCTTTCTTTGACACACTTACCTGACTGTCACAGGTCTTCCCTCACCCAATCCGGCTACCTCTTTGCTGGATGTCCTGGTTTCCTCTTGCATTCTTCCTGTCTGTCCCAAGCCCTTATCAGATCGTCTTCTGCTTTTCTGCACATGTGCCCAAACCACTGTAATCTGTTCTCTTTTACCTTGTCTGCAATTGCAGCCCCATTGGTTTCTGCCATTATGTCCTTATCTCTTCATCTGTCCAACAATTATGCATCCTACCACCTATCTCAGACACTTTGTCTCCATTACCACTAGCTTCCATAACTGCTCTGCCTTTACTGCCCAGGTTTCTGTACCATACAGTAGTACTGGTCGCACCACTGTTTTATACACCTCACTTTTCAGCTTTTTTGGCATTCTTCTGTCATGAGCTGCACCTGATACTCTGTGCCAGTTGTCAGCAGCCCTTCTGATTCTGGCTTTGACCACCTCATTCCGACTTCCCTTTTCCTCAGCCCACCGATACTTGAAATTGATAACTTGTTCCACTATTTTTCCTTCTATCTCAGTTCTCAGTTTCTTCTGATTTCCCCACTTTATGTCATTACAGCTGTCTGTCTGTGATCAGTTTCATCCTTTGTGCCTTCACTTTTACATTCCATTCCCTTATAATCAAAGTCTGCCTGTGATGCCACGTCATCTGCATAGAGCAACTTTGATCTGTACCACCCAACCTCTTTGTTGATGTAGTTCATTACCAGTATGAAAAGCAATGGGCTCATAGCTGAACCCTGATGCACACCCACCCCCACTGGGAGCCCCTCTATGAGATTGAACATTGTTCGTACTTGAGTCTTTGAGACCTTACACATAGCTTGCACTAATTCTATCAATGTTTCTGTGACTGTGAACCACCACAGGATTGCTCAAATCAGCTTTCATGAGATCTTGTCAAATGCTTTCTTCATAGGTTCATAGATTCATAGATTAGTACTAAGCTAACTACCCTTGCGAACCATCTTAAGCCTAGTTAATTTTCCCTTGTGAGACTCAAACCCTGCACCTTGTGTTTGTAAGGCAAACACCTTAACCATTAGGCTACCCTCCCAACCCTTCAAGTCTAAAAATGTCTAGTGAGACTTTTTCCTAATGTGTAGCTTCTTCTCAACTATATGTCTCACTGCAAATATTGGGTCAGTTGTGCTGTATCCTGATTTACATCTGAACTGCTCATTTCTCATCTTACTTTCTACTACTCTGCGTATCTGTTTATTATTCACCCTCTCCAGAACTTTCATACAATATGACAAGAGTTTGATACCTCTGTATTGGCCATAGTTGTGAATGTCCCCTTTGTTCTTGAACACTGGCACTAGTATGCATGTTCTCCAGTACCCTCAGTAGCCATTCCTCCCTTATCTCACCAAACATCTTAATCATATCTGTTGTGATAAACTTCAGACACGAGGCACAGTGCAAGAAATAAACTAATAAAAGAAATAGTGCTGTGAAAGGACAAAACTGCACTGGACAGCCGAGAGAACTACAAACACCTTTATTGTAGAGTTAAACATTTGACAATCACCACGTTTTTCGTCACATAATAGTTAGCTATAACTATGTATATAAACGTTATATATAACATTTAACTCTACAATAAAGGTGTTTGTAGTTCTCTCGGCTGTTCGGTGCGGTTTTGTCCTTTCACAGCGCTATTTCTGTTTTATTAGTTTATATCTGTTGTGATCTTATCTGAGGTTGCTGCTTTTCATGACATCATTTTCCTTAGTGCTGTTCTTAATTCTTCTATGGTGAGCTCCTCCTCTTCTCTTATCATAGGCTGCGTATGGGGCAGTAAAGCTTCTGTGGGTTTCTTCATTCCAAGCTGCTGGAAGTAGCCCTTCCATCTGCCTTTGATGTAGGAGACTTAAATGTAAATTAAGGTATTTTGTTATGGATGCCAAGGAAGAGGGTCTCTAGGATGTAGTGTCAGATGGGTCTAATAAACAGTTAAAATCCACAGCAAGAAGCAGGGATCTCTGATATTGTGTTGTATTTAGCAAAGGATGAGGGTAGGCTCCTTTACACCATCTAATGGATGCAGATATATGGAGATTAAGGTAAGTATCTTCTTATTTAGTATAGCATCTGCCACCTCCCCTGTCTGAAGAGAAAAGGCAATCAAAAACTGGAAAAAATTCCTCCTAAGCAATATGGCTACTGCCTTACAGTTAGTTGAGAAATACACCAAAGAGACCAAGGGGCAGCATCCCCACTGGAGCAGATTTGTATGCTCAGACTTTGAAAGGTGGGTTTCCTGCAACAATAAGAAGCCAGGGGAAATTTTCCCGACCCATGTCCTCAGCCAGCCCTGTTGACAGGTGAATTTGTACTATTAATATTAATGCTAAGTAACTGCATCTGTTAGAGTGAAGCAAGGACACACAACATAACCCTTAAAGGAGCGCAGCATCATGACCTGTCTACAAATGACTTCTGAAGCATAATTTAAATTTTAAAGTATGGTCAAGTAAGAATGATCATAGTGGGTTATATGCAAAAGTAAATAAAGATACCACACTAAAATGTATTAAATGAATACTATAAAACTCCAAAAAATTTTAATTAAGGGCATGTCTAAGAATAATATGGAATAATAGCACCAAATACAAAACATTAAAATAGCTACTATTATTATATAACTATTTACATAGAATATGTTTGTGTCTCCCAGCTTAAGAGGAGAGAAAAATTCTCCATGACATCCTTCATCCAACAGTGGAGAGTAGATGACCTATTAGGTTCAGAAGCCATATAACTGCCAATGTGGCTTCCATGATAGTCATGATACTCAGCATTTACTGAACACCATGCCACAGTCAGTGAGATAGAAAGGCAGGCAGAGTTAAATACTAATGCACTGAATTTTCAGAGAAGATTGACTTATGACTGACCATCTGGAAAAATCATGTGTATGCCAGCTAAGTGGGATGATCCATGCAAGTTAGAAGGTCCTCATGTTGATGACCCTATAGAAAAAGACTTGAGCTGTGAGCAGGATCTCTTTGGGTCCAGAAAAGAGATAGAATTCCCATTGTAAGCTCTTTCCCTCCTAGACAGAGCAGTTGACCAGTCATGTTTATATTACGTTGTTGAAAACTCAAACTGTCAACAGCGTAATAATCGATACGAAAATTTTGAAACCTCAGAACATTGAACACACACAAAAAAAAAACAAAAAACCCCACCCAAACACAACACAAATTGCTCTATGGAGGGGGCAAGCCTGCACCCCCCACACCCCCCGCTACTTAAATATACCAACTCCGAGATTGCACTACATTGCAGTAAATGGAAATCTCCCATTACAGAGATTTCCATTTACACGAGCGATGACTTTCACTTTTGACATTTTGGTGCCGACAATATCAGCTTTGATATTGTCAGTCTTCGACAGGATGAAGTAGACCCAGCCAGTCCATATTGTCTGGGAATGAGATTGCTTGTTTTCTCTTTCAAGTAGGTTATGACTTCATCCATCTTCTGAAATATGTGAGGGCCATCTAGCATTATCATCCTGGAGAGGTATATTGTTAAGGAGTTAATCTCTTTTTCCTTTAGATGTTTCAAAAAGGGAAGCCAAGTCTTTCACTTAGCCAAAACCTGCTTTGAAAATTCTTTATCAAATATGATCCTGCTTCCCAAGTACATGATGCCCCTTTTGGTCCAGCAGCATGTAGGATCTTCTTCTTTGGCTAAATGGATAAAAAACAAACTATCACCGGCCTGGGTGGAGCATTAGGCAAGGGCATTGGAGCAAGGGAATGATGTGCTCCCTCTAACGAGTTTATAGAATGGCCAAGATCAAGACCCAGTGCTGTTGGAACAGCAACATGTCCTTCTTTTCGACTCCCTCCTGCAGCTCCAGAATCCTCACATTATTCCTGTGGTTCCTGTTTTCATGCTCCTCTAAGTAATCAGGCATGACTTGGGTAAAATCAAGCTGAAAGGATATTTGGTGCTCTGTTTTATCAAGCCATGCAATATGGTCTTGCACTGTATTTTCAAGGGCTGCAGCACATTCAGTAGTAATGGAAATTGAGTTTTTAATCTCCTGTTGAGATTTCTGAAAGGAATACATATACAGCTGGAGATGATTGATAGATGCAGTGAATGCCAATATATCTATTGGTGTTGCTAATGGAGTAGGATCATTTTGCTGATGTAGGACTGGATGCTCTGAACCTTCACTGGTAGAGCTTTGAGGGTGATATTGAGTTTAGGGTGCACCGTTCCCCTGCCGCACCGGTAGTGGACAGGGTCAATTGAGTTGCAGAATAATTCAACTGAGGGCACTTTTGAGCAACAGCAGTATATGCTGTCAGGGCCTGCATGTAGCTTCTTGGGAATTCAGATAAAGGTTTGTAAAGTTCTTGTTTACCGTGTGTTTGATCCAGGTTGAGAAAATATTCTTTCACCTACACTATATAAGTTTTTTTTTCAAGTGGAGCTTTGTAGCCTAGATCTATATACTTTTTTTAACAGCAATGTACTTCACAGGAACATAGCTCTGGAAATGACTAAGCCCATTTAAGAGGTAGCAGTGATGTGCCAAATCCACAAATTTTATTGTATATAGTTATTTGCTGACAACATTGCTTTAGCAAAGTTAAGGGTAAGGGCTAGAATCCGGTATGAGATCTAAATACTTGTATCTGAGACTGCCCATGCTCTGGAATAGACTTCCCATACATGTCAAGCAGAGCACCTCACTGTCCCTCTTCAAGAGAAATCTTAATGAGTGGATGGGTAATAGAAAGTTCACCCCAGGGATCACTCCAGCTGCTCTACTTGATAGAGGCACTGGGAACTAATGTCAGGCAGCACGATGATAGGGCACTTCTATGGGCTAGGCTTGTAAAGGCACCAGGGCCATTAGCCTAATACACACCTATGAACCTATAAAATATCGCCCAAGGTCAGTAACAATTTACATATATGTGAGCTGTTAAATGGAAAATGAATTCTCATCATTCATCCTAGTCTCTATTGGAGTCTCTCAATAAACCATAAATAACCTTGACTTTGCAACCAAATATGCTAGTGAACATTGTGCAGCACGCAGCTGGCTCTCCTCATATATGTGCAGCCCCAGTGATTCAAATCCTTCAAAAATAACCAAAGAATCCATCCCCATTGAGTCATGGCTATCATCCTCTTACCCAGTTCTGAATCCAAACAAAACCAAGTAAATGCTATTCCTACCCAAACAACCTTAAGAACATGAGCACACCTTTCCCATAACATCAGAATAACAATATCAGAATGGATACAGTATCTAGCAGCACATCATATAACAATATCAGAATGGATACAGTATCTAGCAGCACATCATATAACAATATCAGAATGGATATAGTATCTAGCAGCACATCATATAACAATATCAGAATGGATACAGTATCTAGCAGCACATCATATAACAATATCAGAATGGATACAGTATCTAGCAGCACGTCATATAACAATATCAGAATGGATACAGTATCTAGCAGCACATCATATAACAATATCAGAATGGATACAGTATCTAGCAGCACGTCATATAACAATATCAGAATGGATACAGTATCTAGCAGCACGTCATATAACAATATCAGAATGGATACAGTATCTAGCAGCACGTCATATAACAATATCAGAATGGATACAGTATCTAGCAGCACATCATATAACAATATCAGAATGGATACAGTATCTAGCAGCACATCATATAACAATATCAGAATGGATACAGTATCTAGCAGCATGTCATATAACAATATCAGAATGGATACAGTATCTAGCAGCACGTCATATAACAATATCAGAATGGATACAGTATCTAGCAGCACATCATATAACAATATCAGAATGGATACAGTATCTAGCAGCACATCATATAACAATATCAGAATGGATACAGTATCTAGCAGCACATCATATAACAATATCAGAATGGATACAGTATCTAGCAGCACATCATATAACAATATCAGAATGGATACAGTATCTAGCAGCACATCATATAACAATATCAGAATGGATACAGTATCTAGCAGCATGTCATATAACAATATTAGAATGGATACAGTATCTAGCAGCACATCATATAACAAAATATCAGCATGGATACAGTATCTAGCAGCACATCATATAACAATATCAGAATGGACACAGTATCTAGCAGCACATCATATAACAATATCAGAATGGATACAGTATCTAGCAGCACATCATATAACAATATCAGAATGGACACAGTATCTAGCAGCACATCATATAACAATATCAGAATGAATACAGTATCTAACAGCACATCATATAACAATATCAGAATGGATACAGTATCTAGCAGCACATAATATAACAATATCAGAATGGATACAGTATCTAGCAGCATGTCATATAACAATATCAGAATGGATACAGTATCTAGCAGCACATCATATAACAATATCAGAATGGATACAGTATCTAGCAGCACATCATATAACAGTATCAGAATGGATACAGTATCTAGCAGCACATCATATAACAATAGCAGAATGGATACAGTATCTAGCAGCACATCATATAACAATATCAGAATGGATACAGTATCTAGCAGCACATCATATAACAATATCAGAATGGATACAGTATCTTGCAGCACATAGTAGTGCTTACAACTGATAATAACCTAAAATTTGATCAACATATTTCATATGTCATTAAAAAAAAACTCTTCAGAAACTTGGCTTCCTATACAGAGTATGACCCAATCTCTCTGAAACCACTAAGAAACCTGTTGCCTTATCATATTTTCTTCCATCACTCCTTTTTGCATCCCCAATTCTTACCACCCTGCATTCTTCCCATAGGATAAACCTCAATGCATACTACAACAAGACAGTCAAATTTACAGTCAGCCTTTCCCATCATACCCACCATTGTCTTACACTAAAACAACTAAACTGGCTAGAACTATCACACAACTTAACCCATACAAAACTGCTCACAGCATATAATCTACAGTCTAATTTACAAATCAGAGCAGTATCCATCCTTAAGCAATATCCTCTAGCACTAATCACCAACAAGGGACCTACATTCTAGCAGTAAATTTCTCATTACCACCAGCAAATCAAACAGCGTATCAGGTGGCTCATTATATTCTATCTCTCCAGGCTTTGGAATGCCACTGCAATACAGGATAGACAAGCAAACAAACTAAAAGCCTTCAAACTGAAGCAGCCTGCTTTTCAAAGTCACTGAACGAACAGAGGCGCCAGAAGATGTTGTAGACTGAGGCCCCTCCCCTCAGGTGACAGGGTCACTTAGTGATCTAGAAAGGGCAATTTTTAAAAAAAATATTTACTACCACAACATAGGTTCACTTGGAGGACATTTTAAGCTTAGCCAGTTTCCATTTTAGCATTTCCTGATTGGTCTTACCTATCACATGGCTGATAATTGTATATTAGCCCTAGTGAGAATAAATGTGATCACACAGTAGATAATTTGAGGGGACCCATGTAAGGGATGCAGCATTTAGAACCTGCCTGTATCCATTAGTGGCACAAGGTGCAATCCTGGACTACATTTTCTATTACCCATCTTTAGATCCAAGTTGCATCTGAATATGGACAGGGGTGAGCTTTGTTTTACTTAAATGGACAGTCTGTTCGGGAACAGTAGTACCCTCTATGATATATATCCATCTCTTCACAACATTCAGTTTAGATACCTGGACTGAGTGTTTCTGATGCCATTTGACTTGCTGATGTTCAGTAGGTCCATCTATATTAGCTTGGAGGATGCCTTGTATGCTAGACACATCACCTCTAAGCACTCTGTAGGATACTGAGTATAGTGATAAATATTTGCGGTGGTCCATGCAAGACCTATTGTTTAGGACTCGTATCATTTTAGTAAGGTATCTCTGTGGGTATTCCAATTGTTGCATGGGTCTGGACAGTTACATGCCAAAGTGGGCATTATACAAAATGATTGACCTAATGAGGGCTTTGTAAAGGGGGTACAATAACATCTCTAGATCTTGTCACAATCAGTTTGTTTATAAACTGTGCAATATAGAAAGACTTTCTTATGACTCTAGGCACATGTTGGTCAAAAGTTAGGTCACTGTACACACAAGTTCACAAATGCCAAACAACTAGGTCAGTTCTTAGGAGACAATAATGTATTTCTTGGAGTTTAGTTTCAAGTCATGATTCTGGCATTAGTTATTGTTTGGGACAAACGTTCCTGCATGATGGTTAAGTAATTTGGGGATTCAGTAGCTGCTCCTAGCTTGCAGTCATCTCAGACTTAGTCGGCCAGAGCCCTTTGGTATTTACTTTTACTTTTGAGATGTATATGCCAAACAGAAAAAGTCTCAGCACGGAACCCTGGGGAACTCCATTGGTGACTCATCTCTTCCATTGTTTTGATCTTCTGCATCCTGTGAGCAAGCATACATGTATATGTTCTTTGATTCACCTTCCTGATTGTATTGACCTGATTGTATTAAATTATATTCCTTGTATAATAGAGCACCACTTGTTAGAATGTGTTTTAAATGTGTAGTTTGGAACAGTCTTCTACTAAGCAATGAAGCAAAATGTATGAACCAATAATGACAAAACTACCCATTTCAGAAAATTTCAACCTTAAAAGACCACTGAAACTTCTGTCATTACAATCCACCAATATCACTAAATATGCAAAATGTCTGCAGAAGTAAGTCATCTAAATAATTCCACATTAAAGGGATTTGTAACTAATGAAGAGGTTGCTGGTAGCAAACAACTTTATATTTCATTGTTTCATCTACAAATAAAGTGCATGTTACCCTTGAAGAATAAATTGCCTATGCTACATTAAAAAAATGATAAGCTAGTAATTTTGCAATGGGGAATGGATGGCAAATTGATAACGGGTTTATAGTTACTAGGTAACTCCTCCAAAGGAGGGCATTCATAGGACTGCAGCATCCACTCCTATTAAAGTACAACACAGTGTAGTATCAGCAATCCATCTGCATACTGTGGGAGTAGAACTCACAGCCTTCTGCATCAAAAGTGAATATACTACCTTTTGTGCTACTAACAATGCATGCAGCTTAGCATAAGTAGCATTAAACTTCTCTTCCCCTGAAGCTCTCAGATCCTTGTAAAATTTGACAAGCAACTAAATCTCTCAACTTCGCACCACAAGAAATCTGGAAAGAGCCAACATTTATTTGGGGGGCAAAGGCCCAAAATCAGGGGCACATTTAAAATATTGCTTGTATAATCTTAGAAAGTTGCTAAAATAAAGTGTTTTGTGTTACCATGTGTTTCCTGAAAGATAGGAAGACTGAAACTTAATGAGCTATCATTATTTAGTGAATTCAGTTCTCACTGATTTGCCAGAAAAACATAAATTTTAAGAGGAAGAGATCAAAAGTATGAGCCAAATATTCTGTGAAAATCTGGACAGTGGAGAGCTATGGACTCAACTCCCTGAATCACAAGTGGTGGTATGGGTAGAGAATTCAGGCTCTTGTTTGAGCCCGAGTAACACTAACCACCATTTATACCTAACTGTGGCATTTTACACACACACACACACACACACACACACACACACACACACACACACACACACACACACACACACACACACACACACACACACACACACAAGAGCAGCATAACTCCTGCAAATAAAAGAGCAAAACTCTCCTTACCAGCATGAATCTGGCTCGGCAGCACCACTGGAACAGCAACAGCATAACTCCTGTAATACAGAGCAATAAGAGAAGAAGAACAACTAGTTTAGTTAGTTTAACTTCCATGTGTGAATCCACATTAGTGTGAAAACTACACTTCATTAATTTTTCCCAACAGGCCTTGCAGGTGTAAAAGTGGGGGGCTCACCCTCTCCCTGGCTCTATGGTTCCGGCACCCATGTGAAGGAAAAGTAACACTTTTTACAGTTCTTGGATACTGAAGCTTACTCCAGTTGCTGGGGTCCTGGTATTCCTCAAGACAATCTGTAAGTCAGCTGCTGTTTTGCCACAGACAAATTTACCATTAGACTCCCAGTTTAATTTGGGTTCCTCTGGTTAGTGTCCCTCAAAGGTCTCCACTCATGTTTCTGAAAAATACCTCTCCAAGACAGGCAAACAGCCCTGACATTTGGGTTACAAACCTTGTTTTTAAACAGCACATTTTCAAGTGATTTCCATTAAATTCCACACTCTTTAGTCTCTGTACCACCATAAAGCTCTTGGCATATTATATGATGTGTTTGCAATACTTCAGAATATCATTTCCAATATTGAAATTAGCCAGTATGCCACAGAGCATATTTATATTATTTGCTTTTGTTGATCAGGCTAGTTCAGTTATGCTGGTGGCCTCATTTTAGGGAATACATAGTTGATATTTATACTGACTATAGGAAATTTGGACAGGACACCATGGAAATTTTCCCTACTCCATTCAGTAAGTGTCATGGGATATTTTACATCTATCTTAGCTACCAGAAACTCAGGCAGATGGGGCCTCAGTTCAATGTCTCCTCTGAAAGATGGCAGATACATGAGTACACCATCCCCTAATACTGTAATGATTGTAATGGGCAGTCTTCTGTGAAAAGAATTCAACAGACAACCTTCCATCTTCCTGCACGAAAGGCAAGTGTACAACCTGTTGAGTGACTGACACTGCCTATTAATAAACAAATGTGTGAGGTGTGTTAGTTACTGAGTAGTGGTTGTTGGAGAGAAAGCAAAACAAGTCAGTCCTCATATGAACTTCTCCATTCAAGGCAATTGAGATGACTTATTTTCTTAAACTGCAACTGAGACACTAACAGTCTTTCCAATGACTGCAGACCTGCACTGTTAGTTTGCTACTCGAATACTTTAGCTAGATAGTGATAAAAATGCATATTTCCTACTGGATGTGCCTCTCTTTCAGCCTTCTCTACTTTCTTGTACAATTTCTTTTTTTTTACCTTTCATCATCTGATGTGACTGAGTACCTATACAAAGTACAAGGGCTGTAACTGTAATCCTTGGAACAGCAAAAATTTAAGTGTGAATAAGGAGAATATGTACCAATTTTTGAAATTATGATTTCTCTGAGTGTTTCTCTTACTCCTAGATGCAACAATCTCAAAATTAGTATATATAAGTAGAAGATTTGTGAGGTTTAGGGGAGCACAGTCCACCATGATAAAAATAAAACTGTAAAAAAGAGACAATTAGTTGTTTGTTTGTTGATGGAATTGCAGTTTAATTTTCAGAATGTCAGTACTTGCTGTACTGGGTCTTACAATTCTGAAACAGAGTTGACATAGCTATCTTGGGTCACTTTGCATAGGTTCATAGGAAGTTACTAGGTTAGTGGCCCTAGAGGCTTTATAAACCTAGCAATATTAATCCCAGGTTGTCCCAATTGTCCTTGATTAGGTAGATGTACTTTATAGATCAGCAACAACTACCTCTGCCCATGAGGGACATGGGTACCACCCCCAGGGTGAATTTGCGGTCACCCATTCATTTATCCAGGTTGCACTTGAGTAAGGTCATTGAGGAGCTCTGCTTCACATGAATTGAAAGTTTATTCTAGAGCAGCGGCAATCTGTGGGAGACATACTCTCTCCTGCATGTTCTGTTAATGTCACTGGCAAGGTTGAGATCCCTAGAGGGAGTGACTCTAGTGCCATTTGATATGTGGATGTGCAGCATTTCCATCAGGTTGGGGTCAGAGACTGCCCTTTAGGCCAAGCACAAGTCGCCTCTCAATAAACTATATGATACAGTGTAGTGACAAAGCTTTCTGTCTATCCATGTAGATCATGGTTTGGAGGCCCAATATCTTCTTAGAGAGACATTTCTGTGGTCTCTCCAGTTGCAGGTGTCTGGTGAGATACATGCAGAAGGGAGCATTGTACTCTTTTAATGGTCAGAGTAGCGTTGCGTAAGGTGGGATTATAACATCCTTAGATGTGGATATGATGCCTTTACTTATGAGATGTGCAGTGTAGAAGGCTTTCCTTACTACAGTGGAAACCTGGTGGTCAAAGTTCAGATTGCTATCAATCTGTGTTCCCAGGTCTCATATCACTAGGTTTGAACTTAGAGGGTTGCTATCAATATTGTCATTACTGGGGAATACCACTTTGCCAAATGGGATAATAGTGCACTTTTTTGCCTTTACTTTTAGATCATGACTTTGGCACCAGTCATTTGTTTGTGTTAGCCCCTTCTGTAATATGTTAATATAATTGGGGGAACTCAGTAATTGCATCTAGTTTACAGTCATCAGTGAACTTAGTAAGCCAAATTCTGTCTGCTTTAGCCTGGATTTCTGAGAAATAGATTCCAAATAGTAAAGGGCCCAGTACAGGTCCTTGTGGTATGCCACTGGTGACACCTCAACTGGTAGATGTGGAGTCACCAACAGTATGTGTTCTGTTGCTGAGCCAGTTAGCTACCCATCTAATGATGTAAGGATTAACACCTACCTGGGAGAGTTTTTCAATGATACCGAAGTGGAGGATTGTGTCAAAGGCTTTGGCTAGGTCCAGATAGGCGGTATGCACTGTCTTACCTTCATCCAGGGGTTTGGTGACTTTCTCAAAGAAGTCTGCTAGGTTCAGTAAGCACACTCTACCCTTAACAAAGCCAATTTAGAGTTTGTAGGTCACCTATATCCTTGTTGATAAGGTCCATGATGATCCTTTCCATGGACTTGCAGATGAGGCTGGTTAGAGTTATGCATCTATAGTTCCCAGGGTCAGTTGATGGCCCCCTTTATGCAAGTGAATTACTGTTGCTGTTCTCCATTCTGTTGGTACAAAGCCAGTTCTCAGGCTATGGTTAAAGAGAATGGAAAGTAGGTCAGCTAGGTCTTGTTTTAGATTGCTTAGTAGGAAACCTGAACTGTTATCTGATCCCATTGAGGCTGTGTTTTTGGCCTTGGAGAGCACAAATATGCCTTCATCTCTAGAGATACTAGGTAGAAAACTGGTGTCAGGTATGTATTAGGTATGGCTGGTGTGGATAGGGGTTGACGTTTGCACCAAATCTGTCAGCTAGTAGATTGGCAATTTCTTCTGGTATAGTGTGAGTGGTACCATCTACTACCAATTTGGTATGTAACTGGGCACTTCCTTTTAGATTTTGGACGTAGTTAATGAATGCCTTATGTGGGTTTATGTGTCGTGTCCTGAACTTGTGTGGGAGGTGACGTATGTGAGCTGACAACCTGTTTGATGTCTTGATTTTTGTTACGTGAAAGGATTGTTTTGAAATTGAAAGTGCAATTACATCTTTCACATAGAGTGTGTGTTTCAGGACTACGTAGTTGTTAGTATACATGAGGCAATTATTACATTGCCTCAGGATGTCCGAGTCAATCAGGCTGGCCAGAGAAATGGTGGGAAAGTGACTATCCATAATGGCAGGTTTATACCGTAGTACTGTTGGGGAGTGGGTAAGTTATGTCAGTTTATGGTGTAGGAATAACAGAGGGGCTTATTCTTTTGATGGTTTAGGGTGAAGAGCTGTGGCAATGCTGCTCAGTGTGCAGTTGAGTTGCCTGCAGAGTAACAGGGGACCTGGGAAGGTCCTACTGACAGACATCTAAGCAAACTTTAAGTTTCCAGGCATTTGTGTCTAGACGGGGCAGCTCTAACCCATTGAGGCTTAAATACAGGTGAAATTCAACAGTTTTAAGACAAACTACCAAAGTGAAAGCCACAAACTGAACCTTTCTCCAGCAATCCCCAACTCAGATGGTACCTGAGCTACCCAGTTCTGCCAGAAGGGTGCAGGAATTTCCTCTTAATGTAAGATGGCTGGTTTAGAGCACAATGATACCAAACAGTCTAGATTCAGCAAGTCTGAATCTAGCCTATGCTATATAAGGCAGTAGTACAGAATATCAAAGTGCAGAAATAATGCAGATGCAATCAGCAAACATAAAGCAGCAATTCAAAGAAATAGTTAACAAAGTGCAATGCAGGCTTTAAATATACTTATTTTTCAGTTGTTTGCAGTGGATGCCTTGGATTTCAGTTCAGATGCACTCCAGATTTCTGGCTAAAGTCACCAAACTCTGAGCAGCTCCGGTTGCTACTGCTTCCCATCTAGCTGTGTATACTTGCCTTAACCTGTTTCAAAACATGACTTTGCATTTTGTTGTATTGACTGCATGCTGTTAGAACTACCTGAACAACTGAATATTCCAAGTAAGTTTGGAAAAACTCAAGTACACCACCATTCACCAGATACATGATTCATTTCAGAAGATTTGCAAACCTCTGCTTTGGGCCCTCTTTTCTTCTGTCGCTTTATTAATTGAAAAATATCACATGCCATACCACTCCACAAAGGAGGCGGCTTCATTGAGTTGTCAAACCATAGACCAATAGCTATCCTTTCTCCTCTGGCTAAAATTATGGAAAAGTGTATCCATAAACAACTCTTACACTACCTTATTCAACATAATCTTCTGGCCAACTCCCAGCATGGATTTAGACCACAGCACAGTACCATCACAGCCCTCCTCTCGTTTTCTAATGTCATAAATTCCAACCATAACAACAACAAACTATCTTCTGCCCTGTTTTTTGATCTTTCCAAGGCCTTTGACATGGTTAACCACCAGCTACTCTTACTTACCCTAAATAAAATATCCCTAAACAACCATGCCATACAATGGTTTCAGTCTTATCTTAGTGGAAGACAGCAGGCTGTCCTTTGGCAGGACAAACTCTCCACCCTTCTCCCTGTCACCCTTGGTGTCCCTCAAGGCTCTATATTAGGTCCCCTTCTTTATCAATGAGCTTCGCACTGTAGTCCCAGACACAACCTGTGAACAATATGCCGATGAGTCCACCCTGATTTGCTCAGCCTCTACCCCTACAGATCTTCTTAGTTTAACTCAGAAAATGTTTAATACAATGGAAAACTGGATCTTTAATCAACAGCTGATATTAAACCCTAATAAAACAAAGCTGTTGCTCTTCTCCCCTACTCGCAAATCCTCTCAACCTTCATTTACTATAACATCTAACAATGGGACCATAATCTCACCAGATATGTATACCAAACTCCTGGGTGTTGTACAGACAACAACCTCAAATATGATATGCAACCAAACTGTTAAAACAGTTAATAAAAAACTTGGTTCCCTATACAAATCAAACCTTTTCTCACCTCTCTAGCTAGGACTGCCATTGCCCGTACCCATCTGCTTTCAGCTGTACTCTATGCCTTGCTAATACTTAGTAATTTGAACACAACTGATCTCAGCAAACTCTCTAGCTGCTACAATCAAATTGCCAGGTTTGTCACAGGAACTCCCTACAGGACACACCATTGTCAAAACCTAAACCTTTTAGGATGGCTAGAACTCCCCAGGCTAATTCAATTTAATCAACTTACTGTAGCATTCAAGGTTATTAACCATCCAGAAAAAAGCCCTCCTTTAAAAACATTATCCATTCCTACAAAAACACTAGGCCACTTCGTTCCACTACAAAACTTTTGGTTCTATCTGTTAAAGCTAACAACCTATCTGGAGAATCGTTGTTTGCAAATTCAGCAGGCAAAACCTGGAATTCACTCCCATCTGACCTTACTCTTAACCCATCCCTTAATCAGTCAAAAAAAATCTAACTCAGTATTTTAAAACTCACTGGTTATGTCCTTGCTCTAACCTTGACTAAAGCCTCATCTGCTTCCATATCCCTGCAATTTTTATTCACAGCAAATTGCCTCTTACACTAAAATTTTGAAAAGAGAAACTGTAACATCTTTGCAGATACTCTGTATATAGCTGCACCTATAGGTTTGATAAAAGAAACTGTAATATGTTTGTATATATTTCTAAATATAAACTGTATTCTTCATAGGCTTGAAATGTGAAACTTTAACTTGTATGTTAATACAATATGTTTGTGCATATTCTGTAACTTGCTTGTCTTTATCCGTTTGTAAGTTTGGAGCTTTTCTCCTTAGGCCTCCGCTGAAAATGGACATGTATCCAGTTGGACTATCCCGGTCAACAAATGTAAAATAAAACAAAAATAAAATAAATTTGCTTTCTATTCTGCCTTATTTATCCTTCATTGACCAGCTTGATCCCACTAGTGGCTTCTTTGAAGGGACACTCATGGTGGCATTTACATTCTGATAATAAGTGCAATCAAGGATATTAAAAAAATTCCAATCCTCCCTACAAAGTTAATTTTGTCTGCTCTAGAGTGGGTGCCCTTCTAACAAACTTATCATCAGTTGGTCAAAACATACTATACCACTTCTAAATACTTCCTGAAATCTTTTTGCATAGAAAAATCCTCATCTCTCTTCACTCTCATTGGTTAACTAACAGAAATACCTTGGACAATGGGTAGACCAACAATTATCCCTCCAATGCCATAGTGAAACAACAAGAAGTAAAAGTCATACACAAACTTAAACTAACATACAAATTCTCCCACCACCAATTTTGAGAAGTTAGGAAGGCAGTAGCTTTGAACATACTAATTCCAAGTTGGTGTTTGCACTGCCAATCCCTGCTTTAGATCTGTCATGCAATACAGTTATTCTGCAAGTATCAGAGGATAAAATTATTTGCTTCATAAGCCTGCATGCCTTTGGGGGTCTATATTAAAAGAATGAAAAGACAAAAACGCGAACGCTCATATGAGCGAAAATGCCGGGAACTGAAAGGGTGTTTGCGGGGTCGTGGTAGAGTGAGGAGTGGGATATTTTCCCTTTCCTCACTGTAGTGCGATCTCAGAGTTGGAATATATAGTTAGCGGGGTATGCAGGACACAGCCCCCCACAGTACCAAGTTCGGTTACTGGCATTTTTGCTCATTTGAGCATTCGCTAAAGATAACTTTTGGTTATCTAATATAGACCCGCCCTTGGGAACATTACGTTTTCACACCATCTTGGGCCATATGACTACCCATTACAGCAATGGAAAATGTCTTACAAAACTCGTTAACATCTAAATTACACAATAATATCTGTTGTCCTCTCAGCAAACTAGCTTAAGACAGGTCTTCCTCATACTTAATGTTGAATCTAGAAGGCTTATAGTTAGTCAGAGCCCCCATTCAAGCATGCTAAATCAGAACTGATGTTTAGTAAACTTGTATCCAACTGCTGGAAGTCTTTACCAATGAAAATAGGAAGTTCTGTAGACCACTCTTTATTCAGAGAACAACTCAAAGACTGTCAGTCATATAAGTGTTCCTACAGCCATGACTCAGGCTATACATGTCTTTGCGCTGTTTATCATAATTGGTTCTAATTTGTTTTCCAGAGTCAGAAATCTGTACCGATTGATATCTACTTCTAAGCAAAAGGATCTGCTGCAAGAATATGTTTCTTCCAAGACCTTTAAAAACATTTTGATTTTGCATTTATTCTTATATACTGCATGCTTCATGATTATTCATGCTGTTTATTACTGTTTCTCTACTTTCAGGTTGTGGCTGGACCTTTGCCCTGTTTTGGAGGAATGTTCCTATTTTTAGGCCTTATTTACCTCTGTGCATGATGTATCTATTTTTGGTGGTATGTCCCTATTTTCAGGGTTTATTTACTGCTTCACACAAATTTCTGAATCACCTCTCAGCATACGTGACTTGTTAAGCTATCTTGTACACAGAAAAACAAACTACAATACCAATGTAGCAGTGGCACCAATAATTTAAAAACAAAAGACACACATATTACATTTTCACCTTGTGCACTAGAATATTGCAATGCAGTTCAATAAAGTCTACAGATTTGACATTGTATTTATATTTTCCATCATTTTTGTCATTGTTTTTTTAAAAATGTATTTATGAGTAGTAACAGCATTCCTACTGAAAACTGAAAAGGTTATGTGCTATTTGCTTTTCAGATTTTATTCTAATTAGATGTCCATATTTTTGGCTGGATGTACCAACTTTTCAAGGATCTTTGTGCCTATTTTTAGTGTCTGCAAGTTGAGAAGTATGTTGTTGGCTGAAAAGGGTCTTCAGACCAGCCCACCTCTCAGTTTCCAAATAGTAAATAAATTCTGTAATGACTTCTTAACCTAAATCTGCTGTTTTCCAAATGCACTGCTTCCGGTTCCCTATCCCTTATTGCCACTCTGCTACCCTATCCCTTATAGCCAATCTGGTATTTTCTTAATATATACTTTACCCACTGCAGTGCTGATTTTTTCTAAGCATTAAATCCTTTTCTTCTGTTAACAAAACAAGGCAGAAGAGGCACTTTGTCTGTAAAATAATGATTTTTTTATTAAAACAGAAGGCAAAGTCCTGCACCTGTCACCCTTAGGCTTTCGAATACTGGCCAAGGCTCTTGCCACCCCCATAGTGCCTTTTTTAGGCAAGGCTCAAAAGACAAACCCACCACCATAAATAGCACAAGTAACCAAAAACTGAGGGTAATGCTACTCAACGTCAAAAGTCTAAACCTCAAAATGCAGGCACTCGAGGCACTCCTCAGTATGGAGAACATCAACATCTGTGCAGTAACAGAAACCTGGTTTAAGGCTCCTGAGAGCACCCCAGCACTACTAGGCTATAACTCATACCATACCTTTCGGCCACAGAACCAGGACCGAAACACAAAAGGTGGGGGTGTATCCATATTCATCAAGTATACTCACACCTCCAGGTAAGTGGCACAGCACAATGCATCAGAGATCATCCATGTGCAAATGACAACGGACAAAACTGCAATCAAAATTGTAGCTTGTTACAGATCACCCACCATGACCTAGGACCCCAATTCCACATTTCTGGGGACACTGGGAAATATGAAAGTCCTACCAAACACCCTAATACTGGGTGATTTAAATTACCCAAACATAAACTGGGAGAACTACTCAAGTGCTAACTCCCTTGCCCAAATCTTCCTAGAATTTATAAACTTGAATGCCCTGGATCAACTGGTCAACACCCCCGCCAGGGGGAACAACATATTGGACCTGGTCATCACCAACATGGGGACCGGTGTTCCACACTGGAGGTCAACCCCTCGCTGGTTAGATCAGACCATAGACTAATCACTCTGGATATCCACATTTCACCCCCACCCCCAATCATGGAAACCACTGTGAAAAACCTTTCAAAAGCAAATTTCACGTTACTTAAGACCGAGGTGGAAAGGTTCACAGTCCCCTTGCTAAAGGATAATGCTGTCCAAGCTATAAAATCCTTTACTAATGCATTCTACGGGAACCTACAAGAATGCATGGATCGTGCTATCCCAAGCAAAACCAAGACTCACTCCTCCAAGAAAAGGAAACCAGTCTGGTGGACCCCTGCCATAAACAAGCTATACAACAGAAGGAGGAAACTAGTACAGAAAAGAGTAAAATCCCAAGAAGGAAAGACATCCCTGATCAGTATCAGCAAGAAACTACGATCCCTCATTAAATCATCCAAGGCTAGTTTTGAAAGAAAAATTGCCAAGACTCCAAAGATAACCACAAAGCATTCTTTAGCTATGTCAAGAACCTAAGTGGAAACTCTCAGATCTGCTCTGAGTTAGTACAGAATGGCACAAAATACACTGAACTGACTGATATTGCCAACATTCTGGCAGACAGGTTTAGTGCAAACTTCACCCCCCCTCTCACCCCCTAAAGGGCCCATAACCATACCAGAAGAATGCAGGGCCCCATCAATCACCAACACACAGGTTAAAACAGCCCTATCCAAAGCCTAAAACACAGCTTCAATGGGACTGGACGGTGTCCCAGACTATGTCTTACAAGAGCTCCAAATTGAACTAACCCCTCACCTAAACACACTGTTCAAACTCAGCCTCTCTACAGGCTACGTACCCACAGAATGGCGCACAGCAACAGTTATCCCACTCCACAAAGGTGGAGCCACAATGGACCCCGGGAACTATCACCCTGTAAGCCTGACTAGCCTGGTCTGCAAGGCTATGGAGCGCATCATCATGGAACTCATTAACAGAGACATTAAGAACCTCCAAACCTTGGACCCTACCCAGTTTGGCTTTGTTAAGGGCAGATCATGCCTCCTAAACCTGGTGGACTACTTTGAGACAGTTACCAAGGCATTAGACGAGGGAAAGGAGGTCCACACAGCCTACCTAGAACTTGCAAAGGCTTTTGACACCATTCCCTATTCTAGTATTATAGACAAGCTCACCAGCTTGAACATAAACCCCTATGTCATGGGATAGGTTTCCAACTGGCTTATGGATAGAACCCACATGGTGAGAGTTGCAGGCTCTACGTCCGACTCTAAACTGGTTACAAGTGGCATCCCCCAGGGCTCAGTCCTAGGACCCCTTCTATTTGGTATATACTTCTCAGAGGTACATGCAAGCATAGGAGGACTATGGCTGACCAAGTTCGCAGACGACTGCAAACTAGGGGCCATAATTGATTCTCTGGCTGATGCAGACACCCTCCAGAAGGGTCTCACTGAGACGGATACCTGGTGTTAAAATCATGGCCTCAAGCTGAATGCCAAAAAGCGCATAGTCATCCCCTTTGGAAAAAAATAAAGTACCCGTGAACTACCACATAGGTGGTAGTGCCCTAAATGCGGAAAATGTAATAAGAGATCTGGGGACCCAAGTAGATAGTAATCTCTCCTTTGATAATCATATTGCCAAGGTGGTTAAAAAATCCTTCTATGTGGCCTACCTAATCACAAAAGGGTTCACATCTAGAACAAAAGAGGTTATTGTGCCTCTCTACTCATCACTCATTAGACCCATCATAGAATACAGTGCCCCATTTGGGATGTATCTTACAAGACACCTGCAACAGCGGGAAAGACCACAAAAGTACCTCACCAAGAGGATTACTGGCCTCAAATAGATGCCCTATGCTGCCTGACTCAAGAAACTCCAGCTGTACTCGGTTGCATACCGCTTACTCGGAGGTGATCTCTGCCTGACATACAAGGCCATGTCCAACCCAGAATTGATGGACATGCTCCACGTAAAAAAAAAACAAAACCCGGAGAGCCACACACTCTAGAGATATAAATCTCACCACAACGATACATAGGACATGCTAGAGGGATAGATTCCTGTCCCAGAGACTCCCCATGCTTTGGAACAGGATTCCAATATACATCAGGCAGAGCCCCTCACTAACACTCTTCAAGATGAACCTTGACGGGTGGATGGGAAACAGAAAATTTACCCTGGGGATCACTGCAGTGGCTCTGCTGGACAGTGGTGCAGGGAACTAATGACTCTGCTGGACAGAGGCACAGGGAACTAATCTAAGGGGGTGGCAAAAGCCAACACATTCTGGCTAGGCTTATAAATGCCCTTGGGCAGATAGTTTAGTACTTACCTATGAACCTATAAAGTAACAGTGCAGTGATGCAAACTCTTCTTCAGGTCATGAACTAAAAATAACACACACACTCTCCAATCTGTCATATGTGTTTAGGTTTAGTCCTAAAACAAATTCCAGCAGATGCCTCCTGGGTACATTCTCAGGCTCCATCAGGTTGTCATTTCTCTTCAGCAAACTTCCTAGATTAGTGCTCCAGGCATAAAACTCCCTCTGCTGTGGGAGGCAAATATCCCTGATTTTAGGGGCCGTAGCCCTCCTTTTTTATACATTAAACCAGCTAATATATTGTTAACAGCACTATTTAAAGGGACATCTGTACCTGATATAGACACATACCTGTCTTAGCGCATTTGCTGCACAACAATATTTACAAGACATACTTTTCAATGTATCAGATCACATGATTAGAAATATTATTTATTCCACATTCTGGGGTGAGTTCCAACACACTATCTTGTAAAATCTACACATTTAAAATAAGAATGAACTCGGATAAATGTTTTGAATACTCTCATTCCATTCTTAGTATAGTTGCCTAATTACTATTGTTATTTTTCCTTATGTTTGCTGAGCCTGTTGAGTCTGACATATTTACTTATATTTGCTCATGACTTTCTTTGCTTTCTGCAGTCTTATTGCATGATATGAAAAGAAAAAGGTCCAAAGACTGGATAAACGCCCGGTTTACACCTCAGAGCAACAGCAGAAAATAAAATAAAACAGGCTGACCACGGCTGCACAAACTTCCAGTTTCCAAATTCCAGATTGCACAAGAATAAAACTTTAATAGGACAGCAAAGGTAAGCGCTTTCGCAATCCAACAACTGATCGCTTCTTCAGACTCATTAAAACATACATCAAAGCAATGAATTTAAAAAACAAATGCATCCAATCAGAGAATTAATGCTCTGTGACATCATATGACACATTTAAAAAAACAAAAAGCAGTACATATATAGTATAGTAACAATGTATATAAATCAGGTATTGAATAAATATCCTAGTTTAAAAATATATTCATTACATTTTAAAATTAATGATGTAAGACTATTCAGTGTTTTAAAGGTCTGGATTTCAAAAATGGTTTTAGAGGGACTGCACTATTTAACCCAGGGGATTTATCTGCTTGATGTTGCAGAATCCATTTCTCTTCTGCCTCCTCCACTTTATTCTTAATGTCCCCTCCTCTATTGTTTTTACTAATTATTTCTATCACCATGAAGTTAAAAATGTGTTGTTAATTTTCTGCCTGTACGTGTTTAGCCAAAGCACTAGTGTCTTTCTTATTTGTTATATCTCTCAAATGTTCAAGCACACGTTCTTTGAGGCATCTATCAGTTTTGCCTATATAAAATACAGAGCATCTAGTGCAAAAACTAAAATAAACTAAGTGATGTGTTCTACAATCAGCATAAAAGTTGACCTCAATGGTGAAGGCTAGAGTGGGATGTTTATAAACAGATTTATTGTATAGATAATTACAGGCCATGCAGTTTCTACAGGGAAAGGTCCCTATTCTTTGTGATAATACTGGTTGCTTTAAGGAACTTGATTTATAGCAGAGCTGTCTTTTTAGAGATTTCTTATTTATGAATGAAAACTTAGGTTTATCTTCTAAGACATTATGTAACTCTGGCACTGAGTGCAAAATATTCCAATTATTTTCAATAATACCACAAAATCTCTTAATATCACTTGAATAAGTTACTGGGAATCTGACTTTCATGATATTACCATCTTGTATATTATTTTCTTCTTCAACTGTTTCTGAGAAGAAGGGTTTGCATCTATTTGCTCGTTTCTCATTCATATTTTTAATGCTACTATTGATGTCTCTATTACTGTAGCCTCTGTCTTTAAACTCCTTCATTAAAGCTGCAACTGTGTCATTTAAACCTTCATTAGTGTTGTGTAATCGACTGGCTCTCATGAACTGTCCTTTTACGACATTCTTACGTACATGTGCAGGATGCATACTCGCCTTGTGTAAAACGCTGTTTTTGCGTGTTGGTTTCCTGTACATTTCTGTCACTATCTCATTTAAATGTGTCTTCCTAACAGAGACATCCAAAAATTCAATAAATTCATGAGAATATTTATCTGTGAATCTAAGGAATTCTGTGGTACCATGTAAAAAATCTATCAAACATTGCAGTTCTTCAATAGTACCCCCTCACAACAAAAAAACATTGTCTACAAACCGTGTGTACCACAAAATTTTCTCTGCATACATATTTCTGTTAAATACAGATTCATTTTTCCATACTACTAATACTAAGTTGGCGTAGCTATTTGCACACGCCGTGCCCATTGCTACGCCAACTTTCTGTAAATAAAATTTCTCATTGAATGTGAAAACTTTGTTATCCAATATAATATCCAATAATTCACAGATCAAATTAATTTTGGCACTATTATATACTTGTTTTTCATTCAATATGTCACATATTCTTTCAATGCCCCAGTAGTTTGGTATTACTGTAAATAAAGAAGTAATATCCATGGTCACAAAAATATATTCTACATCTAGAGTTGATACTCTACTGTATAATAATCTCAAAAATGCTTTGGTGTCCTTGAGCACAGTGTCACACAAAGCTAATATCGGATGTAAGCATTTTTTCAACATAAATAGAAGCAGCTTCTGTGACCCATCCTTTACTTGAGACTATAGGTCTCATGGGGGAATGACTTATATGCTTATGTACCTTCGATAGTCCGTAGATGACAGGTACGGTGGGGTACTCTAATTGAAAATAATCAAAAAGTTCTTCAGAGATTTGTTTAGTAACTAGAAGGTCAAAAATAAAGACAGACACTCTGTCAATAATACCTTTTACTTGCCTTTCATTTATAGACAGATAGGTCTCTACATCATTCAAAAGTTCCATCGTTTTCTGAATATAAAATGCCTTATCCATTACCACTATACTGCCCCCTTTATCCACTGGCCTTATTTCAATACTTTGGGACACCTTTAATTGTATTAGTGCTTCAGTTTCTGATTTAGTTAAGTTACAGAATGCAGGGAAACTATCTTGGGCATACAAAGCTCTAATCTCATTTTCAAAGACATTATTAAAAGTTTCTATAACTGGATGTGGTTTAGGTATGTATACACTAGGCTGTTTAAACACATTCAGTTGAACAGATCCAGTATCCTTAAATATTGTCTTAAGAGTTAAAGTACGAGAAAACATTTTCAATTCTTTCAGTATGTCGGTCAATAATGTTTTCTGTGCTGGAATAAAACTTAAGCCCTTGTTTAAAAGGGATACCTGTGCAGCAGTTAATTGAAGACTTGATAAATTAATTACCAGGTCTTGGGGTTCTTGCTCTGTGTGGTCATTGTGTTGAAATGTATTCCTCGTTCCTTCTGTTGTTGTACCCTGCCTTTCCGATTCCTGCTGTTCGATCTCTCCCTTATCGGTAGTGCTTTTTTCAACACAAAGGGAAGGATGGAGGTTTGTGTTGTGTCTTTTGATTCTAAAAAAGTCTGTGAAGTAGAAACGGCTTCATTATTTCTATTACCATCGCCTACATTCATACTTATTTGAGCCGATGATAAAACTTCATTCATACTGGCGCCATTTTCAGAAGTAGGAGGCTCTACACATCCTTGCCTAGCGCTGACGTCAGTAGTATTTCTAAAGTCCCTAGTTAAAGAGACAGCATCACTTTGATCAGATGTATTGGTGGCATTAGATGAAACAGTATTTTTCTCCAAGTTCTCAGTATTAGGAAATGTTCTCCTGGGCCATGAAAAGACTTCTTTGCATTGAAAGTCATTAAGATCACATTGTAATTTCTTCATTTTTGTATTCTGTAGTCTTTTATCATAGCCCTGTATATTATCAGCTAGGTCATCCAGTCTATTTCCTAGAATCTCAATGGAAAAGTTATTGACCAGACCAGTTGACCCTGCAGTCTTTCTATTTAATCTGCCAATTCTTTCTCGTGTGGTTTGAAATACTCAATTAATAGATGCATATAATCATAGCTCAGCTGTAGGTTCAAATTCTGCCATTTTTGTAATAAATCTGGGTATGTTTCTCCATACGTAGGCATATTTCGTACCCTTAAACCCCTAGGTACTATTTTATACTTCAACGATGCCTCCAAATGAAATCTCTGCCACTGTAGTCTCTTAAAGCAATACATTTTATTCCCTAGGTCCCTGTATAGGTCTGTAAATTTCTTATGAGATTCATAGTCAATTTGTTCTTTATCATTCATTGGAAAAACAGGGTTCTGCATCAAAGGATTAGACTCCATACATAGAAGTCCAGTAAGTCGTTCATACTGATTCTTTCTAAGTCCTGTGGTATAACTACCTTCAGCCATGTTCCAGTCAAAAAACACTTAAAAAAGTGAAAAGAAAAAGGTCCAAAGACTGGATAAATGCCCAGTTTACACCTCAGAGCAACAGTAGAAAATAAAATAAAACAGGCTGACCATGGCTGCACAAACTTCCAGATTCCAAATTCCGGATTCCACAAGAATAAAACTTTAATAGGACAACAAAGGTAATCGCTTTCACAATCCAACAACTGATCGCTTCTTCAGACTCATTAAAACATACATCAAAGCAATGAATTTAAAAACCAAATGCATCCAATCAGAGAATTAATGCTCTGTGACATCATATGACACATTTAAAAAACAAAAATCAGTACATATATAGTATAGTAACACTGTATATAAATAAGGTATTGAATAAATATCCTAGTTTAAAAATATATTCATTACATTTTAAAATTAATGAAGAAAGACTATTCAGTATTTTAAAGGTCTGGATCGCATGATATGTTCTGCCAAAGTGTTGAATGCTTATTTGGTTATCTAATTTTATTATAAATGTTCGTGACTGTCTTGTGACTTTAGACTTTGGATTGTATACATGGACTAACCGTGCACAATGCAGAAGCAGTTTGCACAGTTTATGGCATCATGGAGGGGAAGGAGGCAGTTCCAGGAACCACAGAGCACAGAAACACAATGGTCTTTGCTATACAGTGTCTGCAAATGATTGTATAAAGAGATACAAATGAAGCTGGGCAAGCAGATGATTACATTCTGACTAGTGTCATGATTCATCATTATATGTGCACTGACTAAATACTAATAATATCTTTTTGTTAACAAGGTAGGCCCATTAGACGCACAGTCCCTTTTCAGGGATGAGGAGCAACAACTGATTAAGTGACTTGCTCTAAATTACACAGTAAGCCAATAAATGCAGTTGCAATCAAACCCTGTACCATAGGAACTAAAACCGACAGCTTTAACCCTGTGCACCAGCTGACAGACTAGCTAAATAGCTACTTTCAGGACTCTTCAGAGAAGCTTGCCACACAGCTGATTTTGTTGTTGCAGCTCACACAATAGCATTAAAAGATACAACAATGTTAGGCTTGGCAGCTGGATATGTTCAGCAACACCCACTTTGGATGGTAGTGATTAGCTCTGGTGGGACTGTGTGTGGTGGTAGCCTGCAGCAGTGAAACTGGTATAGGCAGAACCTGACCTTTCACAATTTGTCTGACATATGAATCATTATCTGGTTTTGGGTAGACTATGATATTTTGAGGAGTCATGTCAGACATATTGCCTACATGATGAATGTAAGGGAATATGTGGTGTGGACATACCAGTGGAGACTAAGGTATTTGTGACACTGACCATTCTAGCTACAGGGACCTTTCAACAACAGACTGGAGACATGTTAGGTGTATCACAGGCATCTGCCTGCCCAATATCTAACAAGTTCCTTGATATAAAATTTCTAGAGGTTAGCATAATGGTTAATGTGTTTCCCTTACAAACACAAAGTGCAGGGTTTGATTTGCAGATGGGGTAACTGGCTAGGCTTAAATTGGCCCACAAAAGTTAGCCTAGTACTAACCTATGCATGTGGAAAAGCATAGCTGTTTACCTAGGACTGCAGAGGATGGAACTGCCGTTATGTTCATAGGTTGATACTAAGCTAGCTGTCCTTCTGGGTCATTTTAAGCTTAGCTAATTTCCTTTAAGGCTGAAAATCAAACTCTGTGAGGCAAACACATTAACCATTATGCCAATCCACAACCCCAAAAAATAGTGTCAGAAGTGGGATTTGAACTCACTCCTCTATCTGGGAAGCAGAATACCCATCAAACATAGAAGGAGTTTAATCCTTGAGTCTGGCACCTTAGATTACTCCGCCATCCTGTTTAATAGTAGGCTATTAGTCTGCAGACTGCAAGCCTACCAGTAACTAGGGGTCTGAATCAAACTCTGTACCTTATATCTGTGAAGGAAAGACCTTAACCATTAGGCCTATCCCACCCACCCTATGACATCACACACCTTCATGAGGTACTAGATGCTATAGATCAAACTGTGTTGAAATGAAGGTCCCCTTTGAACCTCACAACATGCAGGAATGCCAGAAGAGGCTATCATTCTCTGAAGTGCCAGGTAGTATGCAATGCAGGGGGGATTAGCTCCAGTGTTTGTACATATTACCTCAGCATTACACATGATTCTTGTACTTAGCACATGTCTGACTTGTATTGCTATGAATTCAGAGACGGCCATCGGACTGGGAACTGCAGACTCAGTTAAACAAAACAAAGATGCACTGATAAAGTGTGTGTATGCTAACTTCCAGCTCCCGCCAAAATCTGTCTATTCCAGGTGATTCTGAATACTCCAGGAACCCTTGTGAAAGACTCTTTTCTGCCAGCCACAAGCTCCTGCAGAAATGTCTTATAACCTCAGATACGCCAAAATATGAAGCATCGCTGAATTTGTCTTTAGTATGCTCAACGTATGCTTCCTGTGCCTTGACACATCGGGTGAAACACTACGGTACTTAACCAACACAGTCAGAAATCTGGTTGTTGTGTGTGCCGTGCTGCACTACATGACCTTATGTAAACAAGGTGTTCTGCTGCATGCGCCAAGGCCTATCGCACACAGCACAGCAGCAACAGTGGCAGCTGAAAAGGGCCACGATATCTGCAGCAGGAGCCCAGTGTCAAGGCAGCTAAGTATAAGGCAGCACTAGCAAAGCTGTGACATCTGATTCGCAACTATGGGGCATGCCACTCATACATTGACTACTAACTGTAATACATGCAGTGTTACTCAAGCTACACAAGTACGTGTGTGTGTGTGTGTGTGTGTGTGTGTGTGTGTGTGTGTGTGTGTGTGTGTGTGTGTGTGTGTGTGTGTGTGTGTGTGTGAATTAGTCTTTGCTGGCTGGTGTATAGCCTGCTGACAGCTCACGTCAGACATCACCTCAATGCAACAAAGCATAATGAGTGTTGTGGTTAACAGTCCTCATCATTTCTACAGGAAACTGTCAAGACATACTGGGCAAGACACTGGACATATTGTTGAACACCTCAAAGATTGAGACATTGGGGACCAAGTCAGTCTATGTTGGGGTAGGATCACCAATGGTGCAAGGGTTTGATACCTTCTGGAATGGGGGCAAAGTGGTAGTGAGTTACCTTGACTTAGCTGCAGTTGTTCTTTGATGGCAGGAGGTGACAGTGGATGATACTTCTTGTGATGATATGAGATTTTACTACATGACCTAGGGAAGGTTCATCTTCTTTATCTACAGAAAGAGGTGCCAAGGCCTCTGATATTTTGTGACTGTGGTGTGCTGACTGTACCCTGAGAACCCCTGGGACATATCCACCATGTGTATGTGTTCTTTCTTTGCCAGAGAACATTGGCACTTGTAGTTATAGGTATTTGAATGCTCTCATAAACCAGAGGAGATGCCCATCCTCACAGAGTGAGTGGAACTCCTTCTTCACCATGAACTCACAATGACACAGCACAATATCCTTTTCAATGTCATGAAACACATTTGCAAGTTTCAGTTTGGACTGTGTAACAACAGACTGTCCTTGGATGACACTCCTGCACACCTGATGATTCAATAGCAAGGCTGCTTGCATTTCAGGTGTTGTATGGGAGCAAGAACACAATTGTGTGTGATTTACGACTGGCTTGTGGCAGGCTTGCCAACATGAAAAGTAGTGTGTACATGTCATTGTGCCTGTTCTGTCATAGAGGAATCATGTACAACTGTGGTAGTCACAAGATGTGTCACTCCTTTTGGAGATGCTGGATGCTACCTATGTACAGCTGCAAAGTTCTTAATATTTGTGGCTATTCTCTGGGAGGGGTCACAACACCTAGGGATTTGGTAGATAGTAGCACTTATCCTGTGACTGTGACTCCTGACATCTATGCTGGTATCATTACCAGACAAGCCTGGGTCACTGACATTAGCTCTTTCTCTAACCTCAGTATCTTACCATTCACAGTTGACACCTCTAGGTGTGTAGGTGATTGCTAGGCTAATAACCCAAGGTGTTGGGTGGGGGGACTTTTAAAACCTAGCCTTGCTTCTCAATGTGAGAATCAAAGCATGTATCTTGTGTCTGTGGGGTAAACACCTTAACCATTATGCCAACCCCAAACCTCTGTAAATATAAAACATATAGAACGCCATAGTAAACCCAATGAAATATACTACTATGGTGCCTATGTGGAATGTATGTCAGAGGGGATCATGCAGGAAATGAAGTTGTACACAATGTTCAGGACAGTATTGCATATCTGAGGATCCTGTGAAGGGAGATGCACGTTGTGCCAACAGGATTATCCCACTCTCAGTTTATGTGTATGAACAATATAGTCAAACCTACAATCAGTAGTTCTTAATTGGTCTTCTGTCATCCATGGAAGCACATAGGAACTGTGCCACCCAGTCAGGTATATCTAGACCTCCTCTGTGGATGGTCTGTGGATCATTGCATATGGGCTACTTTCAGGGGCATTCTAGGGTATTTTTGTTATATAAACGGGAAATTTGGTGAGTACACCTGAGAAATCTACTTCTTATCACAGGGGGTTCCAGATGATGGGACTCTGTGGGGTGTCATGGTAGGAGATGGTGTTAGTGTGGCATTACTTTGTCATATAGCTCATTTGGTAAGCAAGTCAAAAGAAGGCAGATTGAATGTGACTTAATTACAAGATCTAGTGGAGGCTCCTGGGCCTCATACTTCTAATATTACAAAAAGACTTACAAATGATATGACGGTCTGCTGGTCTTATGCAATTTCAAAGGTGTCTATTGGCAGTTTATTGGAGTTTACAAGATGGTTCCACGCTCATGGAGAAGCATCATTTTCTATGCTTGAGGGAAAGTAGAAGCAGCAGACACGGACATTTCTGAAGCTGTGGTAGGAGTCAGGCAGCATCAGTTGTATTATTTAAAGCAGGAAATCATACCTCCTACCCCTGGACAGCTATCAGTTTTGGGGATCAGTTTTGTGACCCTTGGGAATTGATGTCTGTGACGTTTAGATGTTTGTACATTTTTTTAATGCTAATGCATCTTCTTATGATATTTATATGGATATAGAAGATTCACTGACTACTATGTGTTCCATTTTCATTTTGTGAAATGGAGGGACTGCACTTTGGTGTGATTTTTTTAAAGTAATCTACATACTAATAGATGAAGGGCTGTTCAAATGTATTTCCTATACACTTCCATTGTACCTACTTACTTTATTTCTGAACTTTCACACTATTGTACTGTGCGATCTGAATTGTCCAATATATTGGATGAATTGTGAATGACAGAGCAGTGGTGCAGTGCTTACCAGTACAGACTCACAGCTCTTGGTTTCCTAGTCTGCTTTCCAGCTTGAGTGCCTTCTGTGTTGTGTCTGCATGTCTCCCCTGTGTCTATGTGTCTTTTTGCCAAGTGGTTCCAATTTCCTTCCACATCCCTAAGGTATGCCATTATTTGAAGTGTCTATCTTCTAAATTTCCTGTGGGTGTACATGACATCTCTAAATGTATGTTTGCATCTTACAACAGAGTGAAATCTTTTCTAGGGCTGGTCTCTCCCTTATGCCCATAGCTTGTCAGGATAGGCTTCATCTCCTTCACAACCCTGAACAAAATAAATTGGTCACTGGAAAATGTATGACTAGATGAATGAATGGATAAATGAGGTTATAGACTGAGGTCTGAAAAAATAGGATGCAAATTTAAGATTTTTCTTGTATCTTACAACATATATCTAACCAGATATCATCCCAAGGCAGATGATGTTTGTTTGAGACTGTAGGTCAGCCTATGCAATGATTTCATGGGGAACGGAGTCACACTAGGGCAAAGATTTTCAAACTTATTTGTATAGACTGAGTAAAAGTGGGATAATTCTAACACTACTACTTGCATTAAATGTCTTGTGCTGCAGATACTGGTTGTAAAGTCAGTGACACTTTACACTCATGAGAATATTTGCTGCGGTATTGATGCCTCAGTAAACAGTGGCAGTACAGCTGTTTCGTCATCATAGTAGGGTTGGATGTTTGCAGGAATGGTCAGTGAGTGGTCAACAGTTCTTTACATGTGATGAGGGATGACCTATACAGGCAGGTTGTGTTATCAAAGAGAAAAAAGTGTGGAAAAAGATAACTTTTGTTAGATGCACCTTTGTTCTTTATAGGTTCATAGATAAGTACTAGGCTATCAGCCTTAGGATCTATGTAAGCCTAGCCAACAAGGTTCCCTGGCTTATGCCACCCTTGGATGCTATTTACCTGACTTCTTTTTTTCCTGGATGAGAACCCTTTCGTGATGAGGAGTGCCACGTCGAAGGATTTCCTGACTACTGTGTAGATGTGATTATCAAAGGAGAGGCTACTGTCCACTTGAGTCCCGAGGTCTCATCACACCTTCATCATTAAGTGGGCTGCCACCTATGTGGTAGTTAATGGGTACATAGTTTTTACCAAACGGGATGACAATGCACTTTTTGGCATTGAGTTTGAGGCCATGGCTCTGAAACCAGGCATCAGTCTCAGTGAGGCCCTTTTGTAGGATGCCCATGTCTTTTGTGGATGACTATGGCACCCAATTTGCAGTCATATGCAAACTTTGTCAGCCAGAGGCCCTCTGTGTTGGCCTGTACTTCAGAGAAGTAGATTCCAAACAGGAGGAGACCCAAGACTCCACTTGTCGCAGGCTTGGAGTCAGATTTGAAGTCTGCAATTTTTACAGTGTGGGTTCTGTCTGTGAGCCAGTTGGCAATCCATCTTGTGACATACAGATTTATACCCAGCTTGGTGAGTTTATCTATGATACTGGAATGGGGGATGGTGTCGAAAGCCTTGGCGAGGTCAAGATAGGCTGCGTGGACTGCCTTACCCTTGTCCACGGCTTTGGTGACTGTTTCAAAGAAGTCAGTCAGGTTCAGGAGACATGATATGCCCTTCACAAATCTGAACTGGGTGGGGTCCAGAGTTTGAAGGTTACCAATATCCCTGCTTATGAGTTCCATGATAATACGCTCCTTGGCCTTGCAGACCAGGCTCATCAGGCTAATAGGGCAATAGTTCCCAGGGTCCGAGGTGGCTCCCCCTTTGTAGAGTGGTACAACTGTTGCTGTGTACCATTCAGTGGGCACAAAGCCTGTCGAGAGGCTATGATTGAACAAGGTGCTTAGGTGGGGGGCTAGTTCATTCTGGAGTTCATGTAGAACACAGCCAGGGATATTGTCCGGTCCAATGGATGCTGTGTTCTTGGCTTTTGATAGTGTAGTTTTCACCAGTTCAGTTGTGATTGTAGGGACACTGCATTCTTCAAGTATGGATATGGGCCCTTTTAGGAGGTGAGGGGGGTAAAGTTGGCACTGAACCTATGAGCCAGGATGTTGGCAATATCAGTTGGTTCCATGAATTTTGTGCCATTGTGCTGTATCTCAGCGCAGATCTTGGTGTTGCCATTGAGATTCTTGACATAGCTGTAAAATGCTTTGTGGTTGTCCTTAGAGTCAATGGCAATCTTATTTTCATAGTTCACTTTGGAGGATTTTATGAGAGATCTTAGCTTCTTGCTGAGGCTGACCAGGGAGTTCCTCCACTTGTGGGATTTTATTCTCTTTTGCAACAGTTTCTTCCTTCTGTTGTAGAGTTTGTTAATAGCAGGAGACCACCAGATTGGCTTCCTTTTTTGAGAAGACTGCGTCTTGGTTCTATTAGGGATAGCATGATCCATGCACCTGTGTAGGTGCTTATAGAGTGCATTTGTATAAGATTTGGTAGTGGTAAATGTATTGTCAATCTGCATGGCTGTTGTGAAATTGGCCACTTCTGTCTTAAGAAGCACGAAGTTGGCTTTGGAGAAGTTTTTTACTGTGGTTTCCTTAGTGGGGGTGGGGACGGTATGTGGATATTTAGGGTGATTAGTTTATGGTCGGATCTGACCAACGAGGAGTTGACTTCAGGTCTGGAGCACCTGTCACTCATGATGGTAATTACTAGGTCTAGGATATTATTGACCCTGGTAGGGGTGTGGACAAGTTGATCCAGGGCACTGGAGTTTATGAATTCTAGGAAGTGTTGAGGAAAGGAGCTGGTACAAAAGTAGTTTTCCCAGTTAATGGTGGGGTAGTTGAAATGGCCCAATATTAGGGTATTAGGTTGGGCCCTGATATTCTCTATTATATCAAGAAAAGAGGAGTAGGAATCCTGGGGCTTGGTGGTGGATCTGTAGCAAGCTACAATATGGATTGCAGTTTTGCCCAGAGTTAGTTGCACTTGGATAATTTTGGATTAATTATGCTGGGCAACTAGCCTGGAGGTGTGGTTGTTCTTAATGAATATGGACACGCCTCCAGCCTTGGTGTTCCGTTCCTGGTTTGTTGGCCAAAGGGTATGGTATGAGTTATATCCTGGTAATGCAGGGGTGCTCTCTGGAGCCTTAAGCCAGGTTTCATTCACTGCACAACTATCGATATACTCCATTCTGAGGAGTGCCTCGAGTGAGTACATCTTGAGGTTTAGACTTCTAGCATTGAGTAGCATTACCCTCAGATGTTCTTCATCTCACATTGCTGCAGTCCTTACACTTGGGTAGTCCGCTGTCCTCGGTCGGCCCGAATATCAAAGTATAAGGCTGACGTCGGTCAAGGCGCATTTGACTGACATCAGGACGTCAGGGTACAAATGCGCATGACCGACGTCATATCCTCAGTCTTTTTTGCCGCATGGTCCAATGCAGAAGCAGCGTTGCAAGTGCCGGTTGGCGTTCTGAAATTTTTCGGAGTTTCAGACCGAGTCAAAGTTGGCTAAGTACCCCGTTATGGAATATTTTAGTTTTTTCTTGCCTCAGTGGTTTACCGGATGTCAGAAAAGTGAATAACTGTATTTTGTGGGAAACAGATACCGCATAGAGATTATCATACTTTGTGTATTCCTTGTTTAGGGCCTGAGCACGACGTTGTTGGGTGTCGCCTTGTGCTAGATTCAATAAGCGCACTATAAAAGAAGGTTAGATTGTGCCAGGTTAGTCTTCGAAGCGGTGTAATTATAAAATGCCGTCGGATGCTCCGACGCCGCTTCTTCAAGAAGCGCAAGGACAAAGCTGCTAAGCCTAGGCTAGAAGAACAGTCCGTTCCGGACGCCGGTTCTTTAGAGGTGTCGGTGGAGCCGGTGGTTCACCGGAGGTTTCTTTGGAGTCCCAGGGAGAGACTTTGTAATTGCAGGATGTGGCCTCTCAGGAGGCAGGTCAGGCGAAGGGCTTCTCAGGTTACTGTACTCCCTCCCTTCCTAGGGTGGTTAGGCCCTCTCCTTCTGTTTCCAAGGCTTCTCCCAGAGGCAGGCCAGGTTTAGCTTCAGTTGGTGTCACCCCTAGTTCTTCAGGAACTGTGCCCAAGAAGCATATGCTTAAAATGGCAGAAGATTTGATTACTTTGATTAGAGGTTCTTTGCCCCCTCCTGATAAGAGACCTAGGGTGGAACCTGAGCTAGGGAGTTTTGAGCAGGCTTCGGATGTTTCAGAGTCTTCGGCTGAAGACTTGCAGGAGTATTCTCCTTATTCTGATTCTGATGTGGATGATTCTACTCCTTCTGCTTCTCCTCCTGAGAATTTCTCATTTTTCAGAGACTCTTCATTCCATGAGGGAGCATTTTAAGTGGGAAGGTCAGGACTTCTCTGATTCCAGGAAAAGGCTTAGGGAATTTTTGTTTTTACCCCAGCATAGGCCTTTGGCTATACCTCCTGTTCTGGATGTGGTGGAAGATGTTTTTGCAGAGGCTTCTCTTAATCCTGATTCTTTGCCTCCTGCTCCAGTTAAACCGGATAGGTATTACAGGGTGCCTGAAGCTCATAAGTATCTTTTTAAGAGTCCTAGGGCAGACCCAGAAACTGTTAGTCAGCCTAAAGGTGTTAAGGCTTCTGTTGTCAAAATCCGTTCCTCCAGATAAAGAGGCCAGGGCTTTTAAATAGATGGGGAAAGAAAGTTTATACTTCTTCCACCCTAGCTATGAGGGCTTTGAATTGCCAGTTTCACATGTTGAAATACCAAAACTATCTCCTTTCACAATTGAAGTCTAAGGTAGATGCTCTGGCGGAAGGTATTGAGTGTAAAGAGTTACAAGATTTAGTACATGTTTCTGAACAGGTGGGTAAGCATTCTTTGCAATGTGGTTTTGATGCTGTACAGGCCTCGCCTAGGGTGGCTGCCACTGGGTCAGTTCTTCTCAGGCACGCCTGGCTGAGGGATCAGAATTTATCTGACCATGTTAAGACAAGGATTTTAGATGCTCCTTTACAATCTGATGTGTTGTTTGGTTCTCCTGTTGAGGCAGTCTTAAAGAAAATGGAAGACAAGGCTAAGTCTATGCAGACTGTTAAAGATTTTGCAGGTTCAGCCTCGAAGTTTAGTAGAAATTGGCCTACCAAGGGTGGACGATCCTTCTTATGATTCCCAGTCTAGGGGTAGGTCTAGACGTGGTAGGGGCAGAGCTCAGGGCTCTTTCAGGCCTAGAACAGGGAGTTCACCTGCACAGTCTTCGGGTGAGGGCAGGGGTCAGTCCTTTCGTAAACAGACCCAATGACCTACCTTTTCAGCTGCCAGAACTTTCTCGTCTGGCAGCACCTTTGGGTGGAAGGTTGGCACTTTTCAAGGAAAATTGGAGTTTAATTACCCAAGACAGATGGGTATTGGATATCATACACCACGGTTACAGGTTTTATTTCCAAACCTTACCTTCTTTCAAAGGCATGCCAGACGTTCCTCCTCAGCAAAGAATAGAGGCTCACAAACAAATTTCTCTGTTACTTCAAATAGGGGCCATACAGCCGGTCCCTATGCCAGAAGTGGGCCTAGGATTTTATTCTCGCCTGTTCCTAGTACCAAAGAAAGGGAACACGTGGAGACCAATTTTGGATTTATCTACCCTCAACACTTTTCTGGACATTCCCAAGTTCAAAATGTTGACGTTACAACAGCTTTTACCTCTGCTGGGCAAAGATCATTGGATGGTAACTTTGGATCTCAAGGAGGCTTACCTTCATGTTCCTATCAGACTGAGTTGCAGGAAGTATCTGCTTCGGCTGGGCTGGGACTTCTCATTATCAGTTCTCTGCATTGCCCTTTGGCTTATCTACTGCGCCCAGAGTGTTCACGAAAGTTCTGGCTCCAGTGATAGCTTTTCTCAGGCTAAAAGGAATACAGATCTATCCTTATTTGGACGATTGCCTGATTCTGGCTCAAGGAAGGGACGAGCTTCTTCATCATTTGGAATATGTGATAGCAGTGCTAAGATGCCTGGGGTATTCTGTGAACGAAATAAAGTCCAGTCTAGTACCCTCTCAGGACATGTGCTTTCTGGGTGTAAGACTGAATACAGCATCCCAGATGGCCTTTTGACCCCGGACAAACAAAAGAATCTTTCCCTTTACTTTCATCAATTGTCTCAACAGTCCAGGCTGACTGCAAGGACAGTCCTTCAAGCCTTGGGGTTCATGGCATCTTGTATTCTGGTGCTTCCCAATGCCAAACTGCATATGAGGAAGTTACAATGGTATCTCAAAAATGTATGGACACAGCACTGCCAGGATCTGGACACTGTCATTCAAATAATACCTTGCATTCAAAAGGAATTGTTGTGGTGGGCTCAGGAATGTCACCTAAACAAGGGACTCTCTGTGACCCGGCCAGAGGCGCAGTCAGATTCTAACGACAGATGCCTCAGACAAAGCTTGGGGAGCTCATCTGAATGGAAAGTGGATACAAGACAAGTGGCCTGCCAGACTACAACATCTACATATCAACTTGAAGGAGATGTTAGCAGTTCAGTTTGCATTAATAGCTTTCAAGGATTTACTTCTTCCAGGGCAGGTGTTGATTCTAACAGACAACACAACTGTCATGTGGTACATCAACAAGCAAGGGGGAACACATTCTTATCCTCTATGCAGGCAAGCAATGATTTTGTGGGAGACTGCTCTCAGTTTACAGCTAAATCTTCAGGCAAGGTTTCTGTCGGGAGCACAGAACTCCTTAGCAGATGTGTTGAGCAGACGAATTATGGATCCCCACGAGTGGAAATTGGATCCTCATGTATTTCAGAAATTGACAGTGTCATGGGGAACTCCAGACATAGATCTGTTCGCTTCTCCACTAAACCACCAGCTGCCAAAGTTTTGCACGAAAAGGTTTCATCCCACAGCTTGGAAAGTGGATGCTCTTTCTTTCAATTGAGCAATCTTCATGTGTATGCCTTTCCACCTCTGCCTCTCCTCCCAAAGGTACTACTAAAGGCCAGACAGGACAAGCCAAGGATGATTTTGATAGCTCCAGATTGGCCTCGACAGCATTGGTACCCATTACTGAGAAGCCTGCTACGGGAGCCTCCATGCCCTTTGCCTTCGATTCCACACCTGTTGTCTCAGGAGGACAGTCATTTGCTCAATGTCAAGCTTCACTCTCTTCACCTAACAGCCTGGCATATTCTGTTTTGAACCATAGTGGGTCTCAACTTCCACAGCAAGTTTTGAATGTTATTTTGGAAGCTAGAAGGCCTAGTACAAGGAAAGTGTACGCAGATAGATGGAAGAGATTTTTATTTTGGAGTGCAGCAAAGGATTTTGATGTTTCTGAGCCTAATTTAAGTGTGGCTCTTCAATATCTTACTGAGTTACTGGACAAAGGTTTGTCCTTCTCTTCTATTAAGGTTCATGCTGCAGCAATTTTGGCTCACTATGATTGTGACCCACCATTGTTTTCTCATCCTTTGTTCAAGCAATTTCTTAGAGGGGCAAAGAATATAAGACCCCCACGTAGAGCTCCTACTCCTGCTTGGGATCTCAATTTTGTGTTGGAGAAACTCACTCTACAACCTTTTGAGCCTGCAGCTACTACCGAGTTGAAATATTTATCATGGAAGACTGCTTTTTTGTTGGCCATTACCTCTGCAAGAAGGGTTTCTGAGTTGCAGGCCCTTATGGCGGTTGAGCCTTTCTTAATTTTCCATAAGGATAGGGTATCTTTACGTACTAATCCTTCCTTTATGCCTAAAGTGGTTTCTAGTGTGGCTTTAAACCAAACTATTAATTTGCCTACTTTTTATGCAAATCCCCAAAATAAAGGGGAAAAGATTTTGCATACTTTAGATGTACACAGGCAGTTGCGATATTATTTGGACAGAACTAAAGGGTTCAGGCAGTCTCAGCAGTTATTTGTTTCTTTTGCTTTGAGTTCTCAGGGCAAGCCTGTGTCAAAACAAACTATTTCTAAGTGGATTGGGTTTTGCATTGCTTTCTGTTATTCCCATCATGGCAAGGAGATTCCAGCTGGGATTAGGCCTCATTCCACTAGGGCTACTGCCACTGACAGCTTTTTGAGGGGTGGCAACTAAGGATATTTTGGAGGCAGCTACTTGGAGTTCAGTGCATACTTTCTCTAGGCATTATCACCTACCACTTTATTCTAAATCTAGGGCTGGTTTTGCCACTGCTGTTTTGCAGGGCATTTTGGCAGCTCCTGCTTCCTTATAGTTTGGCCAACCTCCTTACCTCTGCTTTGGGATTCTACCCAAGTGTAAGGACTGCAGCAATGTGAGATGAAGAACATAGTACAGTTTTGTACCTACCATAAATGTAGATGTTCGAAGATCCACATTGCTGCAGTCCAATACTCCTCCCTCCTTCCCTCTGTAGTTAGAGGCGGTTGTGTGGGTTGGGTTGTCAATATGGTGTATATTGTATATATTGTACATATTTTTAGTGCTAGGATGGTTGGTTGTTTGTTTGCTGTCTTTTGGTTTTGACCTTTCTTTTTAGGGTCTTCTGACATCTGGGGCAAGAAAAGACTGAGGATATGACGTCGGTCATGCGCATTTGTACCCTGACGTCCTGATGTCAGTCAAATGCGCCTTGACCAACGTCAGCCTTATACTTTGATATTCGGGCCGACCGAGGACAGCGGACTACCCAAGTGTAAGGACTGCAGCAATGTGGATCTTCGAACATCTACATTTATGGTAGGTACAAAACTGTACTTTTTTGCTTGCCTGTATCAGTTACGATGGTGGTTTTGTTTTTTGAGCCTTGCCTAAAAAAGGCACTATTGGGTGGGAAGAGCCATAGCCAGTATCCAGAATCCCAGGGGTGACAGGTGCAGGCCATCTCTGGCAAAGCATTGTGGCCTGTCAGCCATGTTGTCCCAGGCAGACAAATTCTGGATCCCCTTTGAATGACACCAGAAGTTTAGCCAATTGTTAAAGCCAATCATTTTGTCC